>NW_027045834.1:5000-30000 GCF_025399875.1 Dalotia coriaria
CGGGTGTTTTGCTTAAGTTTTTTGATTTTAGATCGTTGAAATCGTTCAAATAGAAGCAATATTAATAAAAACGAATAATAAAAAAAATTGTCGTTTTTATGCTGTTTTCGCGTTAAAAAACAGATTAAAGCTCAAAAAGGCTGTTTTGCTAAAAAAACATTTCAAACATTTTAGATCGTTGGGAAAACGTTCAAATAGACGCAATATTAATAAAAACGAATAATAAAAAAATTTTGCGTTTTATGCTGTTTTACGCGTTAAAACGCAAATTAAACTCAAAAAGTGCTGTTTTGCAAAAAAAACATATTCAAGCATTTTAATCGTTGAAATCTTTTTTAAATAGAAGAATATTAATAAAAAAAGAATAATAAAAATTCGTCGTTTTTATGTGTTTTTTCGCGTTAAAACGCAGATTAAAGCTCAAAACGTGCTGTTTTGCTAAAATAATCATTTTCAAGCATTTTAGATCGTTGAAATCGTTCAAATAGACGCAATATTAATAAAAACGAATAATAAAAATTTTGTCGTTTTTATGCTGTTTTACGCGTTAAAACGCAAATTAAAGCTCAAAACGTGCTGTTTTGCTAAAATAAGCATATTCAAGCATTTTAGATCGTTGAAATCTTCAAATAGAAGAATATTAATAAAAACGAATAATAAAAATTCGTCGTTTTATGCTGTTTTACGCGTTAAAACGCAGATTAAAGCTCAAAACGTGCTGTTTTGCTAAAATAATCATTTTCAAGCATTTTAGATCGTTGAAATCGTTCAAATAGACGCAATATTAATAAAACGAGATAATAAAAATTTTGTCGTTTTTATGCTGTTTTACGCTTTAAAACGCAGATTAAAGCTCAAAACGTGCTGTTTTGCTAAAATAAGCATTTTCAAGCATTTTAGATCGTTGAAATCGTTCAAATAGAAGCAATTAATAAAAACGAATAATAAAAAATTCGTCGTTTTATGCTGTTTTACGCGTTAAAACGCAGATTAAAAGCTCAAAACGGGCTGTTTTGCTAAAATAATCATTTTCAGGCATTTTAGATCGTTGAAATCGTTCAAATAGACGCAATATTAATAAAAACGGATAATAAAAATTTCGTCGTTTTAATGCTGTTTTACGCGTTAAAACGCAGCTTAAAGTCAAAACGTGCTGTTTTGCTAAAATAACATTTTCAAGCATTTTAGATCTTTTGAAATCGTTCAAATAGAAGCAATATTAATAAAAAACGAATAATAAAAAATTCGTCGTTTTTATGCTGTTTTACGCGTTAAAACGCAGATTAAAAGCTCAAAACGTGCTGTTTTGCTAAAATAAGCATTTCAAGCATTTTAGATCGTTGAAATCGTTCAAATAGAAGCAATATTAATAAAAACGAATAATAAAAATTCGTCGTTTTATGCTGTTTACGCGTTAAAACGCAGATTAAAGCTCAAAACGTGCTGTTTTGCTAAAATAATCATTTTCAAGCATTTTAGATCGTTGAAATCGTTCAAATTGACGCAATATTAATAAAAACGAATAATAAAAATTTCGTCGTTTTATCTGTTTTACGCGTTAAAACGCATGATTAAAAGCTCAAAACGTGCTGTTTTTGCTAAAATAAGCATTTTCAAGCTTTAGATCGTTGAAATCGTTCAAATAGAAGCAATATTAATAAAAACGAATAATAAAAAATTCGTCGTTTTTATGCTGTTTTACGCGTTAAAACGCAGATTAAAGCTCAAACGTGCTGTTTTGCTAAAATAATCATTTTCAAGCATTTTAGATCGTTGAAATCGTTCAAATAGACGCAATATTAATAAAAACGAATAATAAAAATTTCGTCGTTTTTATGCTGTTTTACGCGTTAAAACGCAGATTAAAGCTCAAAACGTGCTGTTTTGCTAAAATAAGCATTTTCAAGCATTTTAGATCGTTGGAAATCGTTCAAATAGAAGCAATATTAATAAAAACGAATAATAAAAATTCGTCGTTTTATGCGTTACGCGTTAAAACGCAGATTAAAGCTCAAAACGTGCTGTTTTGCTAAAATAACATTTTCAACATTTTAGATCTGAAACTAAATAGAGCAATTAATAAAAACGAAAATAAAAATTCGTGTTTTATGTGTTTACGCGTTAAACGCAGATTAAAGCTCAAAAGGCTGTTTTGCTAAAATAAGCATTTCAAGCATTTAGATCGTTGAAATCGTTCAAATAGAGCAATATTAATAAAAACGAATAATAAAAATTTGTTTTTATGCTGTTTTACGGTTAAAACGCAGATTAAGCTCAAAACGTGCTGTTTTGCTAAAATAATCATTTTCAAGCATTTTAGATCGTTGAAATCGTTCAAATAGACGCAATATTAATAAAAACGAATAATAAAAATTTCGTCGTTTTTATGCTGTTTTACGCGTTAAACGCAGATTAAACTCAAAACTGCTGTTTTGCTAAAATAAGCATTTCAAGCATTTTAGATCGTTGAAATCGTTCAAATAGAAGCAATATTAATAAAAACGAATAATAAAAATTCGTCGTTTTATGCTGTTTTACGCGTTAAAACGCAGATTAAAGCTCAAAACGTGCTGTTTTGCTAAAATAAGCATTTTCAAGCATTTTAGATCGTTGAAATCGTTCAAATAGAAGCAATATTAATAAAACGATATAAAAATTCGTCGTTTTTATGCTGTTTTACGTTAAAACGCAGATTAAAGCTCAAAACGTGCTGTTTTGCTAAAATAACATTTTCAAAGCATTTTAGATCGTTGAAATCGTTCAAATAGAGCAATATTAATAAAAAACGAATAATAAAAATTTCGTCGTTTTTATGCTGTTTTACGCGTTAACACGCAGATTAAAGCTCAAAACGTGCTGTTTTGCTAAAATAAGCATATTCAAGCATTTTAGATCGTTGAAATCGTTCAAATAGAAGCAATATTAATAAAAACGAATAATAAAAATTTCGTCGTTTTTATGCTGTTTTACGCGTTAAAACGCAGATTAAAGCTCAAAACGTGCTGTTTTGCTAAAATAATCATTTTCAAGCATTTTGATCGTTGAAATCGTTCAAATAGAGCAATATTAATAAAAACGAATAATAAAAATTCGTCGTTTTATGCTGTTTTACGCTTTAAAACGCAGATTAAAGCTCAAACGTGCTGTTTTGCTAAAATAACATTTTCAAGCATTTTAGATCGTTGAAATCGTTCAAATAGACGCAATATTAATAAAATACGAATAATAAAATTCGTCGTTTTATGCTGTTTTAGCGTTAAAACGCAGATTAAAGCTCAAAACGTGCTGTTTTGCTAAAATAAGCATTTTCAAGCATTTTAGATCGTTGAAATCGTTCAAATAGAAGCAATATTAATAAAAACGAATAATAAAAATTTCGTCGTTTTAATGCTGTTTTACGCGTTAAAACGCAGCTAAAAGTCAAAACGTGCTGTTTTGCTAAAATAAGCATTTTCAAGCATTTTAGATCTTTGAAATCGTTCAAATAGAAGCAATATTAATAAAAACGAATAATAAAAAATTCGTCGTTTTATGCTGTTTTACGCGTTAAAACGCAGATTAAAGCTCAAAACGTGCTGTTTTGCTAAAATAAGCATTTTCAAGCATTTTAGATCGTTGAAATCGTTGAAATAGACGCAATATTAATAAAAACGAATAATAAAAATTTCGTCGTTTTTATGCTGTTTTACGCGTTAAAACGCAGATTAAAACTCAAAACGTGCTGTTTTGCTAAAATAAGCATTTTCAAGCATTTTAGATCGTTGAAATCGTTCAAATAGAAGCAATATTAATAAAAAACGAATAATAAAAAATTCCGGGGTTTTATGCTGTTTACGCGTTAAAACGCAGATTAAAGCTCAAAACGTGCTGTTTTGCTAAATAATCATTTTCAAGCATTTTAGATCGTTGAAATCGTTCAAATAGACGCAATATTAATAAAAACGAATAATTTAAAAAATTGTCGTTTTTTTTTAGGAAAAATAAAAGGTTTTTTAAAATTTTTTTAAATTTTTAGGGGGGAAAACGTTAAAAAAGTTTTTTTAAAAAAAAATAAAAAAGCTTTTACGTTTAGGGGTTTAAAAGCAATTAAAAAAAAAATTTTTTGCTAAAAAAACTTTTAACTTTTTTTCGTTAAATTCAAAAGGCTTTAAAAAAAACAAAAAAAATTTTTTTTTAAACGTTTTAGGAAAAATTAAAATAAAAAGGGTTTTTTAAAATTTCTTTTAAGCTTTTAGCGTTAAAGTTAAAAAAGGGTTAAAAAAACGTTAAAAAATTTTTTTTTTTTTTTAGCGTTAAACGCAATTAAAATAAAACCGTTTTTTAAAAAAATTTTTGTTTTTTTTATTTAAACCCTTAAAGGAATAAATTTTAAAAAAAAATTAAAAATTTGTTTTTTTTCTGTTTTTTCCCCAAAAAAAATAAAAGGGTTTTTAAAATTTCTTTTTAAGCTTTTAGCGTTAAACGTTAAAAAAAGCTTTTAAAAAAAAAAATTAAAAAATTTGGGGGTTTTTTTGCCGTTTTCGCGTTAAAAAAGCAGATTAAAAACTCAAAACGTGCTGTTTTGCTAAAAAATCATTTTCAAGCAAAATTTTTGATCGTTGAAATCGTTCAAATGAAAGCCCAAAATTAATAAAAAAGAATAATAAAAATTCGTCGTTTTTTTGTTTTTTTACGCGTTAAAACGCAGATTAAAGCTCAAAACGTGCTGTTTTGCTAAAAAAAATCATTTTTAAGCATTTTTGATCGTTGAAATCGTTCAAAAGACGCAATATTAATAAAAAAGAATCATAAAAATTTCGTCGTTTTATGCTGTTTTACGCTTTAATACGCAGATTAAAAACTCAAAAGGTCTGTTTTTCAAAATAACTTTTTAAGTATTTTTTTGATCGTTGAAATCGTTCAAATAGGCAAATTTAAAAAAATACAAATAATAAAAAATTTGTCGTTTTTTTGCTGTTTTACGCGTTAAAACGCAATTAAAATCAAAAAGGGGGTTTTGCTTAATCATTTTCAGGCATTTTGATCGTTGAAATCGTTCAAATAGACGCAATATTAATAAAAAAAGAATAATGAAATTTTTCGTTTTAAAGCTGTTTTACGCGTTAAAACGCGGGTTCAAGGTCAAAACGTGCTGTTTTGCTAAAATAAGCATTTTCAAACATTTTAGATCTTTTTAAATCGTTCAAATAGAAGCAATATTAATAAAAAAGAATAATAAAAATTGTCGTTTTAAAGCTGTTTTACGCGTTAAAACGCAGATTAAAAACTCAAAAAAGTGCTGTTTTGCTAAAATAATCATTTTCAAGCATTTTTAAAACGTTGAAATCGTTCAAATAGACGCAATATTTAAAAAAAAACGAATAATAAAAAATTTTGTCGTTTTTTTTGCTGTTTTTCGCGTTAAAAAAAGGATTAAAACTCAAAAAGTGCTGTTTTGCCAAAATAAGCATTTTCAAACATTTTTTGATCGTTGAAAACGTTCAAAAAAAAAAATATTAATAAAAACGGGGAAAAATAAAAAAATTTGGGGGGTTTTTGCTGTTTTTTTCGCGTTAAAAAGCAGATTAAAAACTCAAAACGTGCTGGGTTTAAAAAAATCATTTTCGCGTTTTAGATCGTTTAAATCGTTCAAAAAAGACGCAATATTAATAAAAAAGAATAATTTTCTTCGTTTTTTTGCTGTTTACCCTTAAACGAAAATTAAAGCTCAAAACGTGCTGTTTTGTTTTAAAAAACATTTTTAAGCATTTTTGATCGTTGAAATCGTTCAAATGGGCCCAAAATTAAAAAAAACGAATAATAAAAAAAAACGTCGTTTTTTGCTGTTTTTCGCGTTAAAACGGGAGATTAAAACTCAAAACGTGCTGTTTTGCTAAAATAATCATTTTTAAGCAAAACGTTGAAATCGTTCAAATGACGGGGAAAATTTAAAAAAAACGAATAATAAAAATTTTTGTCGTTTTTTTGCTGTTTTACGCGTTAAAAAAGCAGATTAAAAACTCAAAACGTAAAGTTTTTCCAAAATAAGCATTTTCAAGTATTTTGACGGAAAAACGTTTTAAATAAAAAGCAATATTAATAAAAAGAATAATAAAAAAATTGTCCCTTTTTTTGCTGTTTTACGCGTTAAAAAGCAGATTAAAATCAAAAAGGCGGGTTTTTCTAAAAAAATCATTTTAAACATTTTAGATCGTTGGGAAAAACCCTTCCCAAATTTGACGCAATATTAAAAAAAACGAATAATAAAAAAATTTCCCCTCTTTTTTTGCTGTTTTACGCGTTAAAACGCAAATTTAAAACTCAAAACGTGCTGTTTTGCTAAAATAAGCATTTTCAAGCCCTTTTTTGATCGTTGAAATGTTCAAATAGAAGCAATTTTTAAAAAAAGAATAATAAAAATTTCGTCGTTTTTATGCTGTTTTACGCGTTAAAACGCGGGAAAAAACTCAAAAAGTGCTGTTTTTTCTAAAATAAGCATTTTCAAGCATTTAGATCATCGAAATCCCAAAAAGAAGCAATATTAATAAAAAAAAATAATAAAAAATTGTCGTTTTTTTTGCTGTTTTTTGGTTTTAAAAAGCAGATTGCTCAAAACGTGCTGTTTTGCTAAAATAATCATTTTCAAGCATTTTTTTGATCGTTTTAAATGTTCCAAAAACGCAATATTAATAAAAAAACAATAATAAAAAAATTTTTGTCGTTTTATGCTGTTTTCGGGTTAAAAAAGCAGATTAAAAGCTCAAAAAGTGCTGTTTTTTGCTAAAATAAAACATTTTCGCCCTTTTTGGGTCGTTGAAATCCCTTCAAATAGAAGCAATATTTAAAAACGAATAATAAAAATTTTTTTCGTTTTTTTTGCTTTTTTTTACGCGTTAAAACGCAGATTAAAACTCAAAACTTGCTGTTTTGCTAAAAAAAGCATTTTCCGGCCCTTTTTATATCGTCGAAATCGTTCCAAAAAGAAATTTTAAAAAACGAATAATAAAAAAATTTGTCGTTTTATGCCGTTTTACGCGTTAAAAAGCAGATTTTTCCCCCAAAAGTGCTGTTTTGCTAAAAATAATTTATTTTTAAGCATTTTAGATCGTTGAAATCGTTCAAATAGACGCAATATTAAAAAAAACGAATAATAAAAATTTTGTCGTTTTATTGGTTTTTTCGCGTTAAAAAGCAATTAAAACTCAAAACGTGCTGTTTTTTTCTAAAAAAAAAGCATTTTCAAGCATTTTAGATCGTTGAAATTGTTTGGTTTAAACAATATTAATAAAAACGAAAAAAAAATTCGTCGTTTTTAAAAAGTTTTACGGCCCTTAAAAAGCAGAAAAGCTCAAAAAAAGTGCTGTTTTGCTAAAAAAAATCATTTTCAAGCATTTTAGATCGTTTTAAACGTTCCCAAAAAGACGCAATATTAATAAAAAAAAGAATAATAAAAAAAAACCCCGTTTTTAAGCTGTTTTACGCGTTAAAAAGCATATTAAAAGCTCAAAAAAGGGGTTTTTTCTAAAATAATCATTTTCGCCCTTTTAGATCGTTAAATCGTTTTAAATAGACGCAATATTAATAAAAACGAATAATAAAAAATTTTTTGTCGTTTTTTTGCTGTTTTACGCGTTAAAACGCAGAAAAACTCAAAACGTGCTGTTTTGCTTTAAAAAAAAGCATTTTCAAGCATTTTTTGATCATCAAATCGTTCAAATAGAAGTATTAAAAAAAAACGAATAATAAAAATTCGTCGTTTTTTTGCTGTTTTTCGCGTTAAAAAGCAGATTAAAAACTCAAAACGGGTGTTTTGCTAAAAAAATCATTTTCAAGCATTTTAGATCGTTAAATCTTTTAAAAGGACCTATTTAAAAAAGAAAAAAAATTTTCGTCGTTTTTTTTGCTGTTTTTCGCGTTAAAACGCAGATTAAAGTCAAAAGGCTGTTTTGCTAAAAAGCATTTTTAAGCATTTTAAACTTTTTAAATCGTTCAAATAGAAGCAATAAATTAAAAAACGAAAAAAAAAAATTCGTGTTTTAAAGCTGTTTTGGTTATAACGCAGATTAAAACTCAAAACAGGGTGTTTTCTTAAAAAAAATCATTTTCCATTTTGATCGTTGGGAAAACGTTCAAATAGACGTATTAATAAAAACGAATAATAAAAAATTTCCGTCGTTTTTTTGCTGTTTTTCGCGAAAACGCAGATTAAAAGTCAAAACGTGCTGTTTTTTCTTTTAAAAAAAGATTTTTTAAGCATTTTTGATCGTTGAAATCGTTCAAATTGAAGCTATATTAATAAAAAAGCATAATAAAAAAAAATTTGTCGTTTTTTTGTTTTTTTAGGGTTAAAAAGCAGATTAAAAACTCAAAACGTGCTGTTTTGCTAAAATAATCATTTTCAAGCATTTTTGATCGTTTGGGGAAAACGTTTTAAAAAGACGCAATATTAATAAAAACGAAAAAAAAAATTTCGTCGTTTTTATGCTGTTTTACGCGTTAAAACGCTATTAAAGCTCAAAAAGGGTGTTTTTAAAATAATCATTTTCAAGCGTTTTTTGATCGTTTAAATCGTTCAAATAGACGCAATTTTTAAAAAAACGAATAATTAAAAAAATTTGTCGTTTTTTTGTTTTTTTACGCTTAAAAAGCAGATTAAAAACTCAAACGTGCTGTTTTTCTTAAAAAAAGCATTTTCAAATTTTTGGGTCATCGAAATCGTTTTTAAATAGAAGCAATATTAATAAAAAAAGAAAAAAAAAAATTCGTCGTTTTATGCTGTTTTTTCCCCTTAAAAAAGCAGATTAAAAACTCAAAACGTGCTGTTTTGTAAAAATTTTTTAAAAACATTTTGATCGTTTAAATCGTTCAAATAGACGCAAATTTAAAAAAAACGAATAATAAAAAATTTTGTCGTTTTATGCTGTTTTTCGCAAAACGCAGATTAAAGCTCAAAACGGGGCTGTTTTTTTTAAAATAAGCATTTTCAAGCATTTTTAGATCTTTGAAATCGTTCAAAAGAAAAAATATTAATAAAAAAAGAATAATAAAAATTGTCGTTTTATTGTTTTACGCGTTAAAACGCAGATTAAAGCTCAAAACGAGGGTGTTTTGCTAAAATAATCATTTTTTAACATTTTGGGGTCGTTGAAATCGTTGAAATAGACGAATTTTTAAAAAAAACGAATAATTAAATTTTTCGTTTTTTTGCAGTTTTACGCGTTAAAACGGAAAATTAAAAACTCAAAAAGTGCTGTTTTTCTAAAATAAAACATTTTCGGGATTTTAGATCGTTGAAATCGTTCAAAAAAGACGCAATATTAATAAAAACGAATAATAAAAATTTCGTCGTTTTTTTGCAGTTTTACCCGTTAAAACGCAGATTAAAGCTCAAAACGTGCTGTTTTCAAAATAAGCATTTTCAAGCATTTTAGATCGTTGAAATCGTTCAAATAGAAGCAATACTAATAAAAAACAATAATAAAAATTCGGCGTTTTTATGCTGTTTTCGCGTTAAACGCAGATTAAAGCCCCAAAACGGCTGTTTTGCTAAAATAATCATTTTCGCCCTTTTAGATCGTTGAAATCGTTCAAAAGACGCAATATTAATAAAAACGAATAATAAAATTTCGTCGTTTATGCGCGTTTCGCGTTAAAACGGGAGATTAAAGCTCAAACGTGCTGTTTTGCTAAAAAAAGCATTTTCAAGCATTTTAGACCGTTGAAATCGTTCAAATAGAAGTAATATTAATAAAAACGAATAATAAAATTCGTCGTTTTTGCTTTTTACGCGTTAAAACGCAGATTAAAAACTCAAAACGTGCTGTTTTGCTAAAATAATCATTTTCAAGCATTTTAGATCGTTGAAATCGTTCAAATTAGACGCAATATTAATAAAAACGAATAATAAAAATTTCGTGTTTTAGCTGTTTTACGCGTTAAAACGCAGATTAAAAGCTCAAAACGTGCTGTTTTGCCAAAATAATCATTTTCAAGCATTTTAGATCGTTGAAATCGTTCAAATAGACGCAATATTAATAAAAACGAATAATAAAAATTTCGTCGTTTTTAAGCTGTTTTACGTGTTAAAACGCAGATTTAAAGCTCAAACGTGCTGTTTTGCTAAAATAAGAATTTTCAAGCATTTTAGATCGTAGAAATCGTTCAAATAGAAGCAATATTAATAAAAACGAATAATAAAAATTCGTAGTTTTTTTGCTGTTTTACGCGTTAAAACGCAGATTAAAGCTCAAAACGTGCTGTTTTGCTAAAATAATCATTTCAAGCATTTTAGATCGTTGAAATCGTTCAAATAGACGCAATATTAATAAAACGAATAATAAAAATTTCGTCGTTTTATGCTGTTTTACGCGTTAAAACGCAGATTAAAGCTCAAAACGTGCTGTTTTGCTAAAATAACATTTTCAAGCATTTTAGATCGTTGAAATCGTTCAAATAGAAGCAATATTAATAAAACGAATAATAAAATTTCGTCGTTTTGCTGTTTTACGCGTTAAAACGCAGATTAAAGCTCAAAACGCGCTGTTTTGCTAAAATAAGCATTTTCAAGCATTTTAGATCGTTGAAATCGTTCAAATAGAAGCAATATTAATAAAACCAATAATAAAATTGTCGTTTTATGCTGTTTTACGCGTTAAAACGCAGATTAAACTCAAAACGTGCTGTTTTGCTATAATAATCATTTTCAAGCATTTTAGATCGTTGAAATCGTTCAAATAGACGCAATATTAATAAAAACGAATAATAAAAATTCGTCGTTTTGCTGTTTTACGCGTTAAAACGCAGATTTAAACTCAAAACGTGCTGTTTCAAAATAAACAAACATTTTAGATCGTTGAAATCGTTCAAATAGAAGCAATATTAATAAAAACGAATAATAAAAATTTCGTCGTTTTTAAGCTGTTTTACGCGTTAAAACGCAGATTGAAGCTCAAAACGTGCTGTTTTGCTAAATAAAGCATTTTCAAAGCATTTTAGATCGTGAAATCGTTCAAATAGAAGCAATATTAATAAAAACGAATAATAAAAAATTCGTAGTTTTATGCTGTTTTACGCGTTAAAACGCAGATTAAAACTCAAACGTGCTGTTTTGCTAAAATAATCATTTTCAAGCATTTTAGATCGTTGAAATCGTTCAAATAGACGCAATATTAATAAAAACGAAAATAAAATTTCGTCGTTTTATGCTGTTTTACGCGTTAAAACGCAGATTAAAAGCTCAAAACGTGCTGTTTTGCTAAAATAAGCATTTTCAAGCATTTTAGATCGTTGAAATCGTTCAAATAGAAGCATATTAATAAAGAACGAATAATAAAAAATTCATCGTTTTATGCTGTTTTGCGCGTTTAAACGCAGATTAAAGCTCAAAACATGCTGTTTGCTAAATAATCATTTTCAAGCATTTTAGATCGTTGAAATCGTTGAAATATACGCATATTAAAAAACGAATAATAAAATTTCGTCGTTTTATGCTGTTTTACGCGTTAAAACGCAGATTACAGCTCAAAACGATGCTGTTTTGCTAAAATAATCATTTTCAAGCATTTTAGATCGTTGAAATCGTCAAATAGACGCAATATTAATAAAAACGAATAATAAAAATTTCGTCGTTTTATGCTGTTTTAGCGTTAAACGCAGATTAAAGCTCAAACGTGCTGTTTTGCTAAAATAATCATTTTCAAGCATTTTAGATCGTTGAAATCGTTCAAATAGACGCAATTTAATAAAAACGAATAATAAAAATTCTGTTTTTTTGTTTTACGCGTTAAAACGCATATTAAAGCTCAAAACGTGCTGTTTTGCTAAAATAAGCATTTTCAAGCATTTTAGATCGTTGAAATCGTTCAAATAGAAGCAATATTAATAAAAACGAATAATAAAATTCGTCGTTTTTATGCTGCTTTGCGTTAAAACGCAGATTAAACTCAAAACGTGCTGTTTTGTTAAAATAATCATTTCAAGCATTTTAGATCGTTGAAATCGTTGAAATAGACGCAATTTTAATAAAACGAATAATAAAAATTTCGTCGTTTTATGCTGTTTACGCGTTAAACGCATATTAAAGCTCAAAACGTGCTGTTTTGCTAAAATAAGCATTTTCAAGCATTTTAGATCGTTGAAATCGTTCAAATAGAAGCAATATTAATAAAAACGAATAAAAAAATTCGTCGTTTTATGCTGCTTTACGCGTTAAAACGCAGATTAAAGCTCAAACGCTGTTTTGTTAAAATAATCATTTTCAAGCATTTTAGATCGTTGAAATCGTTCAAATAGACGCAATATGAATAAAAACGAATAAAAATTTCGTCGTTTTACGCTGTTTACGCGTTAAAACTCAGATTAAAGCTCAAAACGTGCTGTTTTGCTAAAATACATTTTCAAGCATTTTAGATCGTTGAAATCGTTCAAATAAAGCAATATTAAAAACGAATAATAAAATATTCGTCGTTTTATGCTGTTTACGCGTTAAAACGCAGATTAAAGCTCAAAACGTGCTGTTTTGCTAAAATAATCATTTTCAAGCATTTTAGATCGTTGAAATCGTTCAAATAGATGCAATATTAATAAAAACGAATAATAAAAATTTCGTCGTTTTATGCTGTTTTACGCGTTAAAACGCAATTAAAGCTCAAAACGCGCTGTTTTGCTAAAATAAGCATTTTCAAGCATTTTAGATCGTTGAAATCGTTCAAATAGAAGCAATATTAATAAAAACGAATAATAAAAATTCGTCGTTTTTATGCTGTTTACGCGTTAAAACGCAGATTAAAGCTCAAAACGTGCTGTTTTGTTAATAATAATCATTTTCAAGCATTTTAGATCGTTGAAATCGTTCAAATAGACGCAATATGAATAAAAACGAATAATAAAAATTTCGTCGTTTTTAGCTGTTTTACGCGTTAAAACGCAGATTAAAAGCTCAAAACGTGCTGTTTTGCTAAAATCATTTTCAAGCATTTTAGATCGTTGAAATCGTTCAAATAAACGCAATATTAATAAAAACGAATAATAAAAATTTCGTCGTTTTTTAAACTGTTTTACGCGTTAAAACGCAGATTAAAGCTCAAAACGTGCTGTTTTGCTAAAATAATCATTTTCAAGCATTTTAGATCGTTGAAATCGTTCAAATAGAAGCAATATTAATAAAAACGAATAATAAAAATTCGTAGTTTATGCTGTTTTACGCGTTAAAACGCAGATTAAAGCTCAAAACGTGCTGTTTTGCTAAAATAATCATTTTCAAGCATTTTAGATCGTTGAAATTGTTCAAATAGTCGCAATATTAATAAAAACGAATAATAAAAAATTTTGTCGTTTTTGTGCTTTTTTTTACGCGTTAAAACGCAGATTAAAACTCAAAACGCGCTGTTTTGCTAAAATAAGCATTTTCAAGCATTTTAGATCAATGAAATCGTTCAAATAGAAGCAATTAATAAAAACGAATAATAAAAATTCGTCGTTTTTTATGCTGTTTTACGCGTTAAAAAGCAGATTAAAGCTCAAAATGTGCTGTTTTTTCTAAAATAATCATTTTTTAAGCATTTTTTGATCGTTGAAATCGTTCAATAGACGCAATATTAATAAAAAAAAGAATAATAAAAATTTCGTCGTTTTTTAAACTGTTTTACGCGTTAAAACGCAGATTAAAAACTCAAAACGTGCTGTTTTGCTAAAATAAGCATTTTCAAGTATTTTAGATCGTTGAAATCGTTCAAATAGAAGCAATATTAATGAAAACGAATAATAAAAATTCGTCGTTTTTTTGCTGTTTTACGCGTTGAAACGCAGATTAAAAACTCAAAACGTGCTGTTTTGCTAAAATAATCATTTTCAAGCATTTTAGATCGTTGAAATCGTTCAAATAGACGCAATATTAATAAAAACGAAAAATAAAATTTCGTCGTTTTTATGCTGTTTTACGCGTTAAAACGCAAATTAAAGCTCAAAACGTGCTGTTTTGCTAAAATAATCATTTTAAGCATTTAAACTTAAATCGTTAATAAAATATTAAAAAATTTAAAACTGTGTTTTAAAATTTTTTGCAAAAATTAATAACTTTTTTAAAATAAATTAAGCATTATTGATAAAAAAATTAAAAAACTTTTTTAATTTAAAAGATAAAAAACGTTTTTCTAAATTTTTGAAAAGATTTAAATAAACGTGGTTGTTCAAAAAATCAATTTAAAATTTAATTTAAAATTTTTTAAAGCAAATTTAAGAAAAGATAATAAAAATTTTTTTTTTTAACCTTAAGCATTAAACTAAAATTTTTAAAAAATCATTTAGCATTTTAATTTAATTAAAAGGAAAATTAAAAAAGAAATAAAAAATTTTTGTTTTAGGTTAAGAAAAAGATTGAAATAAAAGAACATTTTTAAAAAAAATTTAAAAATTTTGTTTGGTTTAGTTAAAAACGAATAAAAAAAAATTTTTTTTTAAAAAAATTTTTAACCTTTTTAAAAAAAGATAAACTCAAAATGCTTTGAAATAAATTTAAGCATTTTTAACAATGAAACGCCAAATTTTTTGTTAAAATCGGTTAAAAAAATTTTTAAAATTAAATTTCGTTTTTCTTTTGCGTTAAAAAAAATTAAAAAACCATTTTTTTAAAAGTTTAACATTTTAGATTAAACTTCAAAAAGCATTTTAAAAAAAATTAAAAACGTTAATTTAAAGGTAATTTAAAAAGATTAAATAGCGTTTCGCTTAAAAAATTTTAAATTTGTTTTTAAAATTTCAATAAGCAATTTAATAAAGAATAATAAAAAACTTTTTTTTTAAAAATTAAAACGCGTTTTTAAAAAAGCGTTTTACCAAAACCCTTTTAAGCAAATTTTTTGTTAAATTTTTAAAAAATTTTAATTAAAGAAAAAAAAAAAATTTTAAAAAATTAAAATTAAAAATTTTTTAAAACCTTTTTTAATAAAACGTTTTTTTAAAATTAATTTCAAATTTGAAGTAAATTAATAAAAAAAATAATAAAAAATTTTAATTTTAAAAACCCGGTTTTTTGTTTACGCGGGTTTTTAAAAAAGGGTTTTTAAAAAATTTAAATTTTAAAGTGAAATTTAAAAAAAAAAAATTTAAAATTTTTCGGTTTTAAAACGTTTTTTGCAAAAAGCTTTTGCTAAAAAATCTTTTCAAAATTTTAAATTTTAAAGTTTAGAAAATTTTAAATAAAAAAAAAAAAATAAAAATTTTTCGTTTTTATGCTGTTTGGAAACGCAATTAAACTCAAAACCTGTTTTTTAAAAAAATTTTTCAAATTTAGATCGTTGAAATCGTTCAAATAGAAGCAATATTAAAAAAAAGAAAAAAAAATTTCGTTTTTATGCTTTTTACGCGTTAAAAGCAATTAAAGCTCAAAACGTGCTGTTTTGCTAAAATAATCATTTTCAACATTTTAGATTGAAATTTAAATAGAGCAATATTAAAAAAAAAAAAAAAAAATTTCGTCTTTTTTTGTGTTTACGTTAAACGAAATCAAAACTGCTGTTTTGCTAAAAAATTTTAAAAATTTTTAAACGTTGAAAAATTTTAAATAGAAGCAAATTTTAAAAAAAAAATAATAAAAAATTTCGTTTTTTTTCTGTTCCGCAAAACGCAATTAAACTAAAACTGATAATTTTGCTAAAATAGTTTTGCCATTTTAGATATAGAAATCGTTAAATAAAGCAATTTTAAACAAAATAAAATTTGTCAAATTTTATGCGTTTAACCGTTAAACGAGATTAAATTAAAACTGCGTTTTGCTAAAATAACATTTAACATTTTGAACTTGAAACGTTAAGACGCAAAAGAATTAAAAAAAACGAGTATAAATTTCGTAATTTAGCGTTTTACAGTAAAACGCAGATTAAACTCAAACGAATGTTTTGCTAAAATAAGCATTTTCAAGCATTTTAACGTTGAAATCGTTTTATAAAGCAATTTATAATAAACGAATAATAAAAATTCGTCGATTTATGCTGTTTTAGCGTTAAAACGCAGATTAAATCAAACGTGCTGTTTTGCTAAATAATCATTTTCAAACATTTAGATCGTTGAAATGTTCAAAAGACGTAATATAAAAAAACGAATAAAAAAAATTTGTGTTTTTATGCTGTTTAGCGTTAAAACGCAGATTAAAGCTCAAAACGTGCTGTTTTGCTAAAATAAGCATTTTCAAGCATTTTGATCGTTGAAAATCGTTAAATAGATTTACGATTAATAAAAAAACGAAAGTAATAAAAATTAACGTTTTTATGTGTTTTACGCGTTAAAACGCGTTAAAGCTCAAAACGATGCTGTTTTGCTAAAATAAGCATTTTCAAGCATTTTAGATCGTTGAAATCGTTCAAATAGAAGCAATATTAATAAAACGAATAATAAAAAATTCGTCGTTTTATGCTTTTTTTACGCGTTAAAACGCAGATTAAAGCTCAAAACGTGCTGTTTTGCTAAAAATAATCATTTTCAAACATTTTAGATCGTTGAAATCGTTCAAATAGACGAATATTAATAAAAACGAAAATAAGCAATTTTCGTCGTTTTATGCAGTTAAAGCGTTAAAACGCAGATTAAAGCTCAAAAAAGCTTTTTGCAAATAGCATTTTAAGCATTTTTCATACGTGCAATAAGTTCAAATAAAGCTGTCATTATAAAAAACGATTTAATTAAAATTCGCGATTTATGTGTTTTACGAGTTAAAACGCAGATTAAAAGCTCTAAACGGCTTTTTGCTAAAATAATCATTTTCAAGCATTTATAATCGTAAAATTCGTTCTAAATGACGCAATATTATAAACTAATAATAAAAATTTCGTCGTTTATGCTGTTTTACGCGTTAAAACGCAGATTAAAGCTCAAAACGGCTGTTTTGCTAAAATAAGCATTTTCAAGCCCTTTTAGATCGTTGAAGTCGTTCAATAGAAGCAATATTAATAAAACGAATAATAAAAAATTCGTCGTTTTATGCTGTTTTACGCGTTGAAACGCAGATTAAAACTCAAACGTGCTGTTTTGCTAAAATAATCATTTTCAAGCATTTTAGATCGTTGTAATCGTTCAAATAGACGCAATATTAATAAAACGAATAATAAAATTTCGTTGTTTTATGCTGTTTACGCGTTAAAACGCAGATGAAAGCTCAAAACGTGCTGTTTTGCTAAAATAAGCATTTTCAAGCATTTTAGATCGTTGAAATCGTTCAAATAGAAGAAATATTAATAAAAACGAATAATAAAAATTCGTCGTTTTTATGCTGTTTTACGCGTTAAAACGCAGATTAAAGCTCAAAACGTGCTGTTTTGCTAAAATAAGCATTTTCAAGCTATTTTAGATCGTTGAAATCGTTCAAATAGAAGCAATATTAATAAAAACGAATAATAAAAATTCGTCGTTTTTAATGCTGTTTTACGCGTTAAAACGCAGATTAAAGCTCAAAACGTGCTTTTTTTGCTAAAATAAGCATTTCAGAACATTTTAAATCGTTGAAATCGTTCAAATAGCATTAATAAAAACGAATAATAATAAAAATCCGTTTTATGCTTACGCGTTAAAACGCAGATTAAAGCTCAAAACGTGCTGTTTTGCTAAATAAGCATTTTCAAGCATTTTCATCGTTGCAATCTGTTCAAATAGAAGCAATATTAATAAAAACGAATAATAAAAAATTCGTCGTTTTATGCTGTTTTACGCGTTAAAACGCAGATTAAAGTCAAAACGTGCTGTTTGCTAAAATAATCATTTTCAAGCATTTTATATCGTTGAAATCGTTCAAATAGACCCATTATAATAAAACCTAATAATAAAAATTTCGTCGTTTTATGCTGTTTTACGCGTTAAAACGCAGATTAAACTCAAAACGCGCTGTTTTGCTAAAATAACATTTTAAGCATTTTAGGTCGTTGAAGCGTTCAAATGAACAATAGTAATAAAAAAGAATAAAAAAAAAATTCGTCGTTTTTATGTGTTTTTACGCGTTAAAACGCAGATTAAAGCTCAAAACGTGCTGTTTTGCTAAAATAAGCATTTTCAAGCATTTTAGATCACGATTTAGGAAATCGTTCAAAATGAGAAGCAATATTAATAAAACGAATAATAAAAATCGTCGTTTTTTATGCTGTTTGCGCGTTAAAACGCAGATTAAAGCTCAAACGTGCTGTTTTGCTAAAATAAGCATTTTCAAAGCTTTTTTTCATCGTTGCAATCGTTCAAATAGAAGTAATGAAAAACGAATAATAAATTCGTCGTTTTTATGCTGTTTTACGCGTTAAAACGCAGATTAAAACTCAAAACGTGCTGTTTTGTAAAATAATCATTTTTAAGAAGCATTTTTATATCGTTGAAATCGTTCAAATAGACGCAATAATGTAAAACTAATAATAAAAATTTCGTCGTTTTTTTTTATGCTGTTTTGCGCGTTAAAACGCAGATTAAAACTCAAAACGCATGTTTTGCTAAAATAAGCATTTTTCAAGCATTTTTAAGGTCGTTGAAGTCGTTTCAAATAGAAGCAATATTAATAAAACGAATAATAAAAATTCGTCGTTTTATGCTGTTTACATACGTTAAAACGCAGATGCAAAAACTCAAAACGTGCTGTTTTGCTAAAATAATCATTTTTCAAGCATTTTAGATCGTTTGTAATCGTTCAAATAGACGCAATATTAATAAAAACGAATGGCAGAATTTTCGTTTGTTTTATGCTGTTTTTGCGTTAAAACGCGGATGAAAGCTCGGTATTGCTGTTTTTGCTAAAATAAGCATTTTCAAGCATTTTAGATCGTTGAAATCGTTCAAATGAAGAAATATTAATAAAAACGAATGATAAAATTCGTCGTTTTTATGCTTTTGTTTTACGCGTTAAAACGCAGATTAAACTCAAACGTACTGTTTTTGCTAAAATAAGCATTTTCAAGCATTTTAGATCGTTGAAATCGTTCAAATAGAAGCAATATTAATAAAAACGAATAATAAAAATTCGTCGTTTTAATCTTGTTTTACGCGTTAAAACGCAGATTAAACTCAAAACGTGCTGTTTTTAACAAAATAAGCATTTTTAAGCATTTTAGATCCGTTGTCCGTTCAAAATAGAAACCCAATATTAATAAAAACGAATAATAAAAATTTCGTCGATTTTATGCTGTTTTACGCGTTAAAACGCAGATTAAAGCTCAAAACGAGCTGTTTTGCTAAAATAAGCATTTTCAAGCATTTTAGATCGTTGGAAATCGTTCAAATAGAAGCAATATTAATAAAAACGAATAATAAAAATTCGTCGTTTTTTATGCTGAAATTTTTACATACTTGTTAAAAGCATAAGATTAAAGCTCAAAACGTGCTGTTTTGCTAAAATAAGCATTTCAAGCATTTTTAGATCGTTGAAATCGTTTAAATAGACGCAATATTAATAAAAAACGAATAATAAAAATTTCGTCGGTTTTTATGCTGTGCACGCGCGTTAAAACGCAGATTAAAACTCAAAACGCGCTGTTTTGCTTTAAAATAATAAAGCATTTTCAAGCATTTTAGATCGTTGAAATCGTTCAAATAGAAGCAATATTAATAAAAACGAATAATAAAAATCGTCGTTTTATGCTGTTTTAGGCGTTAAAGCGCGATTCAAAGCTCAAAACGTGCTGTTTTGCTAAAATAATCATTTTTCAAGCATTTTCGTCAGAACGAAATCGTTCAAATAGACACCCGTATTTAATAAAACGAATAATAAAATTTCGTCGTTTTTATGCTGTTTTTACGCGTTAAAACGCAGATTAAAACTCAAAACGTGCTGTTTTGCTAAAATAAGCATTTTTCAAGCATTTTAGATCGTTGAAATCATTCAAATAGATGCGAAATATAAATAAAAACGAATAATAAAAAATTCGTCGTTTTTATGCTGTTTTTACGCGTTAAAACGCAGATTAAAACTCAAAACGTGCTGTTTTGCTAAAATAAGCTTCAAGCATTTTAGATCGTTGATCGTTCAAATAGAAACACAATATTAATAAAAACGAATAATAAAAATTCGTCAATTTTTATGCTGTTTTACGCGTTAAAACGCAGATTAAAGCTCAAAACGTGCTGTTTGCTAAAATAATCATTTTCAAGCATTTTAGATCGTTGAAATCACGTTCAAATAGACGCAATATTAATAAAACGAATAATAAAAATGTCGTCGTTTTTTATGCTGTTTTACGCGTTAAAACGCAGATTAAAAGCTCAAAACGCGCTGTTTTGCTAAACCAAGCATTTTCAAGCATTTTTAGATCCGTTGAAATCGTTCAGAAATAGAACCAATATTAATAAAACGAATAATAAAAATTCGTCGTTTTATGCTGTTTTACGCGGTAAAACGCGAAGATTAAAGCTCAAAACGTGCTGTTTTGCTAAAATAATCATTTTCAAGCATTTTAGATCGTTAGGAAATCGTTTAAAATAGACGCAATATTAATAAAAACGAATATGCAAAAATTTCCGTCGTTTTATGCTGTTTTACGCGTTAAAACGCAGATTAAAACTCAAAACGTGCTGTTTGCTAAAACCAATCATTTTCAAGCATTTTAGATCCGTTGAAATCGTTCAAATAGACGCAATATTAATAAAACGAATAATGCTTCGTCGTTTTTTATGCTGTTTTCTACGCGTTAAAACGCAGAATAAAACTCAAAACGTGCTGTTTTGCTAAAATAAGCATTTTCAAGCATTTTAGATCGTTGAAATCGTTCAAATAGACGCAATATTAATAAAAACAGATAATATTAAAAATTTTACGTGTCGTTTTATGCTGTTTTACGCGTTAAAACGCAGATTAAAACTCAAAACGTGCTGTTTTGCTAAAATAATCATTTTCAAGCATTTTAGATCGTTGAAATCGTTCAAATAGACGCAATAATAATAAAAACGGAATAATAAAAATTTCGTCGTTTTTATGCTGTTTACGCGTTAAAGCGTTAAAGCTCAAAACGTGCTGTTTTGCTAAAATAAGCATTTTCAAGCATTTTTGATCGTTGAAATTATTCAAATAGAAGCAATATTAATAAAAACGAATAATAAAAATTCGTCGTTTTTTATGCTGTTTTACGCGTTAAAACGCAGATTAAAGCTCAAAACGTGCTGTTTTTGCTTTAAAATAATCATTTTCAAGCGTTTTAGATCGTTGAAATCGTTCAAATAGACGCAATATTAATAAAAACGAATAATAAAAATTTCGTCGTTTTCATGCTGTTTTACGCGTTAAAACGCAGTTAAAACTCAAAACGTGCGGTTTTGCTAAAATAATCATTTTCAAAACATTTTTAGATCGTTGATATCGTTCAAATAGACGCAATATTAATACAAAAACAGATAATAATAAAAATTTCGTCGTTTTTATGCTGTTTTTACGCGTTAAAACGCAGATTAAAACAAAACGTGCTCTTTTGCTAAAATAAGCATTTTCAAGCATTTTAGATCGTTGAAATCGTTCAAATAGACACAATATTAATAAAAACGGAATAATAAAATTTCGTCGTTTTTAATGCTGTTTTACGTTAAAACACAGATTAAAACTCAAAACGTGCTGTTTTGCAAAATATAAGCATTTTCAAGCTTTTAGATCGTTGAAATCGTTCAATAGAAACGTAATTAATAAAAACGAATAACCAAAAAAAATTTATTCGTTTTTATGCTGTTTTACGCGTTAAAACGCAGATTAAAGCTCAAAACGTTGTGTTTTGCTAAAATAATCATTTCAAGCATTTTAGATCGTTGAAATCGTTTCAAATGAATTTACCAATATTAATAAAACGAATAATAAAGGCTGCGTCGTTTTATGCTGTTACGCGTTAAAACGCAGATTAAACCTCAAAACGCTGTTTTTGCTAAAATAAGCATTTTCAAGTATTTTAGGTCGTTGAAATCGTTCAAATAGAAACAATATTAATAAAAACGAATAATAAAAATTCGTCGTTTTATGCTGTTTTACGCGTTAAAACGCAGATTAAACTCCGCGTGCTGTTTTTGCTAAAATAAGCATTACAAGCATTTTAGATCCGTTGAAATCGTTCCAAATGAAGAAATATTAATAAAAAAACGAATAATAATAAAAAATTTCGTCGTTTTAATGCTGTTTTTGCACGCGTTAAAACGCAGATTAAAACTCAAAACGTTAACTGTTTTTTGCTAATATAAGCATTTTCAAGCATTTTAAGATCGTTGAAATCGTTCAAATAGGCGCAATATTAATAAAAACGAATAATAAAATTTCGTCGTTTTTATTACTTGTTTTACGCGTTAAAAACGGATTAAAGCTCAAAACGTGCTGTTCTGCTTCAAAATAGAAAGCACATTTTCAAAGCGAATTTTAGATCTTTGAAATCGGGCAAAATAGAAGCAATATTAATAAAAACGCATAATAAAAATTCGTCGTTTTTATGCTGTTTTACGCGTTAAAACGCAGATTAAAAGCTCAAAACGTGCTGTTTTGCTACAAAAGTAAAAATCATTTTCAAAGCATTTTAGATCGTTGAAATCGTTCAAATAGACGCAATATTAATAAAAACAATTAATAAAATTTCGTCGTATTTATGCTGTTTTACGCGTTAAAACGCAGATTAAAACTCAAAACATTACTGTTTGGTAAAATAAGCATTTTCAGAAGCATTTTAGATCATTTGAAATCGTTCAAATAAACAATATTAATAGAAACGAATAATAAAAATTGGTCGTTTTTATGCTGTTTACGCGTTAAACGCAGATTAAAGCTCAAAACGTGCTGTTTGCTAAAATAATCATTTTTTCAAGCATTTTTAGATCGTTGAAATCACGTTCAAATAGACGCAATATTAATAAAACGAATAATGAAAAATTTCATCGTTTTTATGCTGTTTTACGCGTTAAAACGCAGATTAAAGCTCAAAACGTTGCTGTTTGCTAAAATAAGCATTTTCAGCATTTTAGATCGTTAAAAAATCGTTCAAATAGAAGCAATATTAATAAAAACGAATAATAAAGGAATTCGTCGCTTTATGCTGTTTTACGCGTTAAACGCAGATTAAGCTCAAAACGTGCTGTTTGCTAAAATAATCATTTTCAAACATTTTACTTCGTTGGAAATCGTTCAAATGACGCAATATTAATAAAAACGAATAATAAAAATTTCGTCGTTTTTATGCTGTTTTACGCGTTAAACGCAGATTAAAGCTCAAAACGTACTGTTTGGCTAAAATAAGCATTTTTCAAGCATTTTAGATCATTGAAATCGTTCAAATAGGAGCAATATTAATAAAAACGAATAATAAAATTCGTCATTTTTCCCATGCTGTTTACGCGTTAAAGCAGATTAAAGCTCAAAACGATGCTGTTTTGCTAAAATAAGCATTTTCAAGCATTTTAGATCGTTGGAAATCGTTCAAATGGAAGCAATATTAATAAAAACGAATAATAAAAATTCGTCGTTTTTATGCTGATTTACGCGTTAAGACGCAGATTAAATCTCAAAACAGGCTGTTTAACAAAATAATCATTTTTCAGGCATTTTAGATCGTGAAATCGTTCAAATAATTTACAATATTAATAAAAACGAATAATAAAAATTTCGTCGTTTTAATGCTGTTTTACGCGTTAAAGAAACGCAGATTAAAACTCAAAACGTGCTGTTTTTGCTAAAATAAGCATTTTCAAGCATTTTAGATCTTTGAAATCCGTTCAAATAGAAGCAATATTAATAAAAAACGAATAATAAAATTTGTCGTTTTTGTAACATTTACACTGATAAAACGCAGATTAAAGCTCAAAACGTGGTGTTTTGCTAAAATAAGCATTTCAAGCATTTTAGATCACGTTGAAATCGTTCAAACGGGCAATATTAATAAAAACGAATAATAAAAATTTCGTGTTTTTATGCTGTTTTTACGCGTTAAAACGCAGATTAAACCTCAAAACGCTGCTGTTTGCTAAAATAAGCATTTTCAAGTATTTTAGATCGTTGAAATCATTCAAATAAAGTAATATTAATAAAAGCAGATAATAAAAAATTCGTCGTTTTTTATGCTGTTTTTTACGCGTTAAAACGCAGATTAAAGCTCAAAAACGTGCTGTTTTGCTAAAATAAGCATTTTCAAGCATTTTAGATCGTTGAAATCGTTCAAATAGAAGAAATATTAATAAAAACGAATAATAAAAATTTCGTCATTTTAATGCTGTTTTACGCGTTAAAACACCAGATTAAAACTCAAAACGTGCTGTTTTGCTAGTAATAACATTTTAAGCATTTTTAGATCGTTGAAATCGTTCAAATAGACGCAATATTAATAAAAACGAATAATAAAAATTTCGTCGTTTTAATGCTGTTTTACGCGTTAAAACGCAGATTAAAACTCAAAACGTACTGTTTGAAACAAAATAAGCATTTCAAGCAATTTAGATCTTTGAAATCGTTCAAATAGAGCAATATTAATAGAAAACGAATAATAAAAAATTGGTCGTTTTATGCGCTGTTTACGCGTTAAAACTACCAGATTAAAGCTCAAAACGTGCTGTTTTGCTAAAATAATCATTTTCAAGCATTTTAGATCGTTGAAATCGTTCAAATAGACGCAATACTAATAAAAACGAATAATAAAAATTTCGTCGTTTTATGCTGTTTTACGCGTTAAAACGCAGATTAAACTCAACGTGCTGTTTTACAAAAATAAGCATTTTCCGGCATTTTAGATCGTTTGAAATCCGTTCCAAATAGAAGCAATAGTAATAAAAACGGGTAATAATATGTAAAGTGCGTCGTTTTTATGCTGTTTTACGCGTTAAAACGCAGATTAAGCTCAAAACAGGCTGTTTTGCTAAAATAATCATTTTCAGGCATTTTTAGATCGTTGGGAAATCGTTTCAAATAGACGCAATATTAATAAAAACGAATAATAAAAAGAATTTCGTCGTTTTAATGCTGTTTTACGCGTTAAAACGCAGATTAAAACTCAAAACGTGCTGTTTTGCTAAAATAAAGCATTTTTCAAGCATTTTAGATCTTTGAAATCGTTCAAAT
>NW_027045834.1:35000-47736 GCF_025399875.1 Dalotia coriaria
TGCTGTTTTACGCGTTAAAAACGCAGATTAAAGCTCAAAACGTGCTGTTTTGCTAAAATAAGCATTTTCAAGCATTTTAGATCGTTGAAATCGTTCAAATAGAGCAAATTAAAAAAACGAATAATAAAAATTCGTCGTTTTATGCGTTTTACGCGTTAAAAACGCAGATTAAAAGCTCAAAACGTGCGTTTTGCTAAAATAATCATTTTCAAGCATTTTAGATCGTTGAAATCGTTCAAATAGACGTAATATTAATAAAAACGAATAATAAAAATTTCGTCGTTTTATGCTGTTTTACGCGTTAAAACGCAGATTAAAGCTCAAAACGTGCTGTTTTTGCTAAAATAAGCATATTCAAGTATTTTAGATCGTGAAATCGTTCAAATAGAAGCAATTTACATAAAAAACGAATCATAAAATTTCGTCGTTTTTATGCTGTTTTACGCTTTAAACGCAGATTAAAAGCTCAAAACGTGCTGTTTTGCTAAAATAACATTTTCAAGCATTTTAGATCGTTGAAATCGTTCAAATAGAAGCAATATTAATAAAAACGAATAATAAAAATTTCGTCGTTTTTATGCTGTTTTACGCGTTAAAACGCAGATTAAAAGCTCAAAACGTGCTGTTTTGCTAAATAAGCATTTTCAAGCATTTTAGATCGTTGAAATCGTTCAAATAGACAGCAATATTAATAAAACGAATAATAAAAAACGCGTTTTATGCTGTTTTAGCGTTAAAACGCAGATTAAAGCTCAAAACGTACTGTTTGGCTAAAATAAGTCATTTTCAAGCATTTTAGATCAGTGAAATCGTTCAAATAGAAGCAATATTAATAAAAAACGAATAATAAAAAATCGTCGTTTTATGCTGTTTTACGCGTTAAAACGCAGATTAAAGCTCAAAACGTGCTGTTTTGCTAAAATAACATTTTCTAGCATTTTAGATCGTTGAAATCGTCAAATAGACAATATTAATAAAAACGAATAATTAAAAATTCGTCGTTTTTATGCTGTTTTACGCGTTAAAACGCAGATTAAAGCTCAAAACGTCTTTTGCTAAAATAATCATTTTCAAGCATTTTAGATCGTTGAAATCGTTCAAATAGACGCAATATTAATAAAAAACGAATAATAAAAAATTTCGTCGTTTTAGCTGTTTTACGCGTTAAAACGCAGATTAAAGCTCAAAACGTGCTGTTTTGCTAAATAATCATTTTCAAGCATTTTAGATCGTTGAAATCGTTCAAATAGACGCAATATTAATAAAAACGAATAATAAAATTCGTCGTTTTATGCTGTTTTACGCGTTAAAACGCAGTATTAAAGCTCAAAACGTGCTGTTTTGCTAAAATAATCATTTTCAAGCATTTTAGATCGCTGAAATGTTCAAATAGACGAATATTAATAAAAACGAATAATAAAAATTTCGTCGTTTTTATGCTGTTTTACGCGTTAAAACGCAGATTAAATCTCAAACGTGCTGTTTTGCTAAAATAAGCATTTTCAAGCATTTTAGATCGTTGAAATCAGTTCAAATAGAAGCAATATTAATAAAAACGAATAATAAAAATTCGTCGTTTTTATGCTGTTTTACGCTTAAAACGCAGATTAAAGCTCAAAACGTGCGTTTTTGCTAAAATAATCATTTTCAAGCATTTTAGATCGTTGAAATCGTTCAAATTGGGAAAAAATATTAATAAAACGAATAATAAAAAATTGGGGTTTTTTTGTTTTTTTACGCGTTAAAAAAAGCAGATTAAAGCTCAAAACGGCCGTTTTTGCCAAAAAAAAGCATTTTTAAGCATTTTTTGATCATCGAAATAGTTCAAATGAAGCAAAAATTAAAAAAACGAATTAAAAAAATTCCCTCGTTTTTTTGCTGTTTTTTACGCGTTAAAACGCAGATTAAAGCTCAAAACGTGCTGTTTTGCTAAAATAATCATTTTTAAGCATTTTGGAAACGTTGGGAAAACGTTCAAAAAAGACGCAAATTAATAAAAAAGAATAATAAAAATTTCGTCGTTTTAAAAATGTTTTACGCGTTAAAAAAAGCAGATTAAAAAAACAAAACGTGCTGTTTTGCTAAAATAAGCATTTTCAAAACATTTTAGATCTTTTAAATCGTTCAAATAAACAATATTAATAAAAAACGAATAAAAAAAATTTGTTTTTATGCCGTTTTACGCGTTAAAAAGGAAAAGCTCAAACGAGCTGTTTTGCTAAAAAAAATCATTTCAAGCATTTTAGATCGTTGAAATCGTTGGGAAAAAGACGCAATATTAATAAAAACGAATAATAAAAAAATTTTGTCGTTTTTTGCGGGTTTTTCGCGTTAAAACGCGATTAAAGCCTTTAAAAAGTGCTGTTTTGCTAAAATAAGCATTTTTAAGCATTTTAGATCGTTGAAAAACGTTCAAATAGAAACAATATAATAAAAACGAAAAATAAAAATTCGGCGTTTTTATGTTTTTTACGCGTTAAAAAGCAAATTAAAACTTTAAAACGTGCTGTTTTGCCAAAATAATCATTTTCAAAAACATTTTAGATCGTTGAAATCCCTTCAAATAGACGCAATATTAATAAAAAAAGAATAATAAAAATTTCGTCGTTTTATGCTGTTTTACGCGTTAAAACGCAGATTAAAACTCAAAAAGTTGGTTTTTTAAAAAAAATCATTTTTTTAAGCATTTTTGGGTCGTTTAAATCGTTCAAATGAAGCCCAAAATTAATAAAAAAAGAATAATAAAAAATTTTGTCGTTTTATGTTTTTTTACGCGTTAAAACGCAATTAAACTCAAAACGTACTGTTTGGCTAAAATAAGCATTTTCAAGCATTTTAGATCGTTGAAATTTCCCAAAAAAGAAGCAATATTAATAAAAAAGATTAATAAAAAAAATTTGTCGTTTTTTTGCTGTTTTACGCGTTAAAAACGCAGATTAAAGCTCAAAAAGTGCTGTTTTGCTAAAAAAATCATTTTTAAGCATTTTTGGGTCGTTTAAATCGTTCAAAAGACGCAATATTAATAAAAAACGAATAATAAAATTTCGCCCTTTTTTTGCTGTTTTACGCGTTAAAACCCCAGATTAAAACTCAAAACGTGCTTTTTTTTGCTAAAATAAGCATTTTCAAGCATTTTAGATCGTTGAAATCGCTTCAAATAGAAGCAATATTAATAAAACGAATTAAAAATAATCATTTTAAGCTTTTACGGTTAAAACGCAATTAAAGCTCAAATTTTTTAAAAATAATCATTTCAAGCATTTTAGATCGTTGAAATCGTTCAAATAGACTCGAATTTTTTAAAAAGAATAATAAAAATTTCGTCGTTTTATGCTGTTTTGCCGTAAAAGCAGATTAAAAAAGTGCTGTTTTGCTAAAATAAGCATTTTCAAGCATTTTAGATCGTTGAAACGTTCAAATTGAAGCAATATTAATAAAAACGAATAATAAAAATTCGTCGTTTTATGCTGTTTTACGCGTTAAAACGCAGATTAAAGCTCAAAACGTGCTGTTTTGCTAAAATAAGCATTTTCAAGCATTTTAGATCGTTGAAATCGTTCAAATAGAAGCAATATTAATAAAAACGTATAATAAAAATTCGTCGTTTTATGCTGTTTTACGCGTTAAACGCAGATTAAAGCTCAAAACGTGCTGTTTTGCTAAAATAATCATTTTCAAGCATTTTAGATCGTTGAAATCGTTCAATAGACGCAATATTAATAAAAACGAATAATAAAAATTCTGTCGTTTTATGCTGTTTTACGCGTTAAAACGCAGATTAAAGCTCAAAACGTCTGTTTTGCTAAAATAAGCATTTTCAAGCATTTTACATCGCTTGAAATCGTTCAAATAGAAGCAATATTAATAAAAACGAATAATAAAAAATTCGTCGTTTTATGCTGTTTTACGCGTTAAAACGCAGATTAAAGCTCAAACGTGCTGTTTTGCTAAATAATCATTTTCAAGCATTTTAGATCGTTGAAATCGTTCAAAAAGACGCAATATTAATAAAAACAATAATAAAAATTTCGTCGTTTTATGTTGTTTTACGCGTTAAAACGCAGATTAAAAGCTCAAAACGTGCTGTTTTGCTAAAATAAGCATTTTCAAGCATTTTAGATCGTTGAAATCGTTCAAATAGAAGCAATATTAATAAAAAAAAGAATAATAAAAATTCGTCGTTTTATGCTGTTTACGCGTTAAAACGCAGATTAAAGCTCAAAACGTGCTGTTTTGCTAAAATAATCATTTTCAAGCATTTTAGATCGTTGAAATCGTTCAAATAGACGCAATATTAATAAAAACGAATAATAAAATTTCGTCGTTTTATGCTGTTTTACGCGTTAAAACGCAGATTAAAGCTCAAAACGTGCTGTTTTGCTAAAATAAGCATTTTCAAGCATTTTAGATCGTTGAAATCGTTCAAATAGAAGCAATATTAATAAAAACGAATAATAAAAATTCTCGTTTTATGCTGTTTTACGCGTTAAAACGCAGATTAAAGCTCAAAACGTGCTGTTTTGCTAAAATAATCATTTTCAAGCATTTTAGATCGTTGAAATCGTTCAAATAGACGCAATATTAATAAAAACGAATAATAAAAATTTCGTCGTTTTAGCTGTTTTACGCGTTAAAACGCAGATTAAAGCTCAAAACGTGCTGTTTTGCTAAAATAAGCATTTTCAAGCATTTTAGATCGTTGAAATCGTTCAAATAGAAGCAATATTAATAAAACGAATAATAAAAATTCGTCGTTTTATGCTGTTTTACGCGTTAAAACGCAGATTAAAGCTCAAAACGTGCTGTTTTGCTAAAATAATCATTTTCAAGCATTTTAGATCGTTGAAATCGTTCAAATAGAGCAATATTAATAAAAACGAATAATAAAAATTCGTCGTTTTATGCTGTTTTACGCGTTAAAACGCAGATTAAAGCTCAAAACGTGCTGTTTTGCTAAAATAACCATTTTCAAGCATTTTAGATCGTTGAAATCGTTCAAATAGACGCAATATTAATAAAAACGAATAATAAAAATTTCGTCGTTTTAGGCTGTTTTACGCGTTAAAACGCAGATTAAAGCTCAAAACGTGCTGTTTTGCAAAATAAAGCATTTTCAAGCATTTTAGATCGTGAAATCGTTCAAATAGAAGCAATATTAATAAAAACGAATAATAAAAATTCGTAGTTTTATGCTGTTTTTCGCGTTAAAACGCAGATTAAAGCTCAAAACGTGCTGTTTTGCTAAAATAATCATTTTCAAGCATTTTAGATCGTTGAAATCGTTCAAAAAAGACGCAATATTAATAAAAACGAATAATAAAAATTTCGTCGTTTTATGCTGTTTTACGCGTTAAAACGCAGATTAAAGCTCAAAACGCGCTGTTTTGCTAAAATAAGCATTTTCAAGCATTTTAGATCGTTGAAATCGTTCAAATAGAAGCAATATTAATAAAAACGAATAATAAAAATTCGTCGTTTTTATGCTGTTTTACGCGTTAAAACGCAGATTAAAGCTCAAAACGTGCTGTTTTGCTAAAATAATCATTTTCAAGCATTTTAGATCGTTGAAATCGTTCAAATAGACGCAATATTAATAAAAACGAATAATAAAAATTTCGTCGTTTTTGCTGTTTTTACGCGTTAAAACGCAGATTAAAGCTCAAAACGTGCTGTTTGCTAAAATAAACATTTTCAAGCATTTTAATCGTTGAAATCGTTCAAATAGAAGCAATATTAATAAAAACGAATAATAAAAATTCGTACGTTTTATGTGTTTACGCGTTAAAACGCAGATTAAAGCTCAAAACGTGCTGTTTTGCTAAAATAACATTTTCAAGCATTTTAGATCGTTGAAATCGTTCAAATAGACGCAATATTAATAAAAACGAATAATAAAAATTTCGTCGTTTTATGCTGTTTTACGCGTTAAAACCAGATTAAAGCTCAAAACGTGCTGTTTTGCTAAAATAACATTTTCAAGCATTTTAGATCGTTGAAATCGTTCAAATAGAAGCAATATTAATAAAAACGAATAATAAAAATTCGTCGTTTTATGCTGTTTTACGCGTTAAAACGCAGATTAAAGCTCAAAACGTGCTGTTTTGCTAAAATAATCATTTTCAAGCATTTTAGATCGTAGAAATCGTTCAAATAGAAGCAATATTAATAAAACGAATAATAAAATAATTGTAGTTTTATGCTGTTTTACGCGTTAAAACGCAGATTAAAGCTCAAAACGTGCTGTTTTGCTAAAATAATATTTTCAAGCATTTTAGATCGTTGAAATCGTTCAAATAGAGCAATATTAATAAAAACGAATAATAAAAATTTCGTCGTTTTATGCTGTTTTACGCGTTAAAACGCAGATTAAAGCTCAAAACGCGCTGTTTTGCTAAAATAAGCATTTTCAAGCATTTTAGATCGTTGAAATCGTTCAAATAGAAGCAATATTAATAAAAAACGAATAATAAAAATTCGTCGTTTTATGCTGTTTTACGCGTTAAAACGCAGATTAAAGCTCAAAACGTGCTGTTTTGCTAATAATCATTTCAAGCATTTTAGATCGTTGAAATCGTACAAATAGACGCAATATTAATAAAAACAGATAATAAAATTTCGTCGTTTTATGCTAATTACGCGTTAAAACGCAGATTAAAGCTCAAAACGTGCTGTTTTGCAAAATAAGAATTTTCAAGCATTTTAGATCGTTGAAACGTTCAAATAGAAATATTAATAAAACAATAAAAAAATTCGTCGTTTATGCTGTTTTACGCGTTAAAACGTCGTTAAAGCTCAAAACGTGCTTTTTAAAAAAAATAATCATTTTCAAGCTTTTAGACGTTGAAATCGTTCAAATAGACGCAATATTAATAAAACGAATAATAAAATTTCGTCGTTTTAGGCTGTTTTACGCGTTAAAACGCAGATTAAAGCTCAAAACGTGCTGTTTTGCTATAATAATCATTTTCAAGCATTTTAGATCGTTGAAATCGTACAAATAGACGCAATATTAATAAAAACGAATAATAAAAATTTCGTCGTTTTATGCTGTTTTACGCGTTAAAACGCAGATTAAAGCTCAAAACGTGCTGTTTTGCTAAAATAAGCATTTTCAAGCATTTTAGATCGTTGAAATCGTTCAAATAGAAGCAATATTAATAAAAACGAATAATAAAAATTTCGTCGTTTTTATGCTGTTTTACGCGTTAAACGCAGATTAAAGCTCAAAACGTGCTGTTTTGCAAAATAAGCATTTTCAAATTTAATCAATGAAATCGTCCAAAGCATTTTAGATCGTTGAAATCGTTCAAATAGACGCATATTAATAAAAACGAATAATAAAAATTTGTCGTTTTGCTGTTTTACGCGTTAAAACGCAGATTAAAGCTCAAACGTGCTGTTTTGCTAAAATAAGCATTTCAAGCATTTTAGATCGTAGAAACGTTCAAATAGAACAATATTAATAAAACGAATAATAAAAATTGTAGTTTTATGCTGTTTTACGCGTTAAAACGCAGATTAAAGCTCAAAACGTGCTGTGTTGCTAAAATAATCTGTTTTAAGCATTTAGATCGTTGAAATCGTTCAAATAGACGCAATATTAATAAAACGAATAATAAAAATTTCGTCGTTTTATGCTGTTTTACGCGTTAAAACGCAGATTAAGCTCAAAACGTGCTGTTTTGCTAAAATAATCATTTTCAAGCATTTTAGATCATTGAAATCGTTCAAATAGACGCAATATTAATAAAACGAATAATAAAAATTTCGTCGTTTTATGCTGTTTTACGCGTTAAAACGCAGATTAAACTCAAACGTGCTGTTTTGCTAAAATAAGCATTTTCAGCATTTTAGATCGTTGAAACGTTCAAATAGAAGCAATTTTTAATAAAAACAATAATAAAAATTCGTCGTTTTTATGTTTTTTAGCGTTAAACGCAGATTAAACTCAAAAACGTGCTGTTTTGAAAATAATCATTTTCAAAGCATTTTATATCGTTGAAAATCGTTCAAATAGACCATATTAATAAAACGAATAATAAAAATTTCGTCGTTTTATGCTGTTTACGTTAAAAACGCAGATTAAACTCAAAACGCTGTTTTGCTAAAATAAGCATTTTCAAGCATTTTAGATCGTTGAAGTCGTTCAAATAGAAGCAATATTAATAAAAACGAATAATAAAAATTCGTCGTTTTATGCTGTTTTACGCTTAAAACGCAGATTAAAGCTCAAAACGTGCTGTTTTGCTAAAATAATCATTTTCAAGCATTTTAGATCGTTGTAATCGTTCAAATAGACGCAATATTAATAAAAACGAATAATAAAAATTTCGTCGTTTTATGCTGTTTACGCGTTAAAACGCAGATTAAAGCTCAAAACGTGCTGTTTTGCTAAAATAACATTTTCAACATTTTAGATCGTTGAAATCGTTCAAATAGAAGCAATATTAATAAAAACGAATAATAAAATTTCGTCGTTTTTATAGCTGTTTTACCCGTTAAAACGCAGATTAAAAGCTCAAAACGTGCTGTTTTGCTAAAATAAGCATTTTCAAGCATTTTAGATCGTTGAAATCGTTCAAATAGAAGCAATATTAATAAAAAACGAATAATAAAAATTTCGTCGTTTTATGCTGTTTTACGCGTTAAAACGCAGATTAAAGCTCAAAACGTGCTGTTTTGCAAAAAGCATTTCAAACATTTTAGATCAATGAAATCGTCAAGCATTTTAGATCGTTGAAATCGTTCAAATAGACGCAATATTAATAAAAACGAATAATAAAAATTTCGTCGTTTTAGCTGTTTTACGCGTTAAAACGCAGATTAAAGCTCAAAACGTGCTGTTTTGCTAAAATAAGCATTTTCAAGCATTTTAGATCGTAGAAATCGTTCAAATAGAAGCAATATTAATAAAAACGAATAATAAAAAATTCGAGTTTTATGCTGTTTTACGCGTTAAAACGCAGATTAAAGCTCAAAACGTGCTGTTTTGCTAAAATAATCATTTTAAGCATTTTAGATCGTTGAAATCGTTCAAATAGACGCAATATTAATAAAAACGAATAATAAAAATTTCGTCGTTTTTATGCTGTTTTACGCGTTAAAACGCAGATTAAAAGCTCAAAACGTGCTGTTTTGCTAAAATAAGCATTTTCAAGCATTTTAGATCGTTGAAATCGTTCAAATAGAAGCAATACTAATAAAAACGAATAATAAAAATTTCGTCGTTTTTATGCTGTTTTACCCGTTAAAACGCAGATTAAAGCTCAAAACGTGCTGTTTTGCTAAAATAAGCATTTTCAAGCATTTTAGGTCGTTGAAATCGTTCAAATAGAAGCAATATTAATAAAAACGAATAATAAAAATTCATCGTTTTATGCTGTTTTACGCGTTAAAACGCAGATTAAAAGCTCAAAACGTGCTGTTTTAGACAAATAATCATTTCAAAGCATTTTAGATCGTTGAAATCGTTCAAATAGACGCAATATTAATAAAAACGAATAATAAAAATTTCGTCGTTTTATGCTGTTTTACGCGTTAAAACGCAGATTAAAGCTCAAAACGTGCTGTTTTGCTAAAATAAGCATTTTCAAGCATTTTAGATCGTTGAAACGTTCAAATAGAAGCAATATTAATAAAAACGAATAATAAAAATTTCGTCGTTTTTATGCTGTTTTACGCGTTAAAACGCAGATTAAAGCTCAAAACGCGCTGTTTTGCTAAAATAAGCATTTTCAAGCATTTTAGATTCGTTGAAATCGTTCAAATAAAAGCAATATTAATAAAAACGAATAATAAAAATTTGTCGTTTTTATGCTGTTTTACGCGTTAAAACGCAGATTAAAGCTCAAAACGTGCTGTTTTGCTAAAATAATCATTTTCAAGCATTTTAGATCGTTGAATCGTTCAAATAGACGCAATATTAATAAAAACGAATAATAAAAATTTCGTCGTTTTATGCTGTTTTACGCGTTAAAACGCGGATTAAAGCTCAAAACGTGCTGTTTTGCTAAAATAAGCATTTTCAAACATTTTAGATCGTTGAAATCGTTCAAATAGAAACAATATTAATAAAAAACGAATAATAAAAATTCGTCGTTTTATGCTGTTTTAGGCGTTAAAACGCAGATTAAAAGCTCAAAACGTGCTGTTTTGCTAAAATAATCATTTTCAGCGATTTTAGATCGTTGAAATCGTTCAAATAGACGCAATATTAATAAAAACGAATAATAAAAATTTCGTCGTTTTTATGCTGTTTTAGCGTTAAAACGCAGATTAAAGCTCAAAACGTGCTGTTTTGCTAAAATAAGCATTTTCAAAGCATTTTGATCGTTGAAACGTTAAATACACGCATATTAATAAAACGAATAATAAAAATTCGTCGTTTTATGCTGTTTTAGCGTTAAAACGCAGATTAAAGCTCAAAACGTGCTGTTTTGCTAAAATAAGCATTTTCAAGCATTTTAGATCGTTGAAATCGTTCAAATAGAAGCAATATTAATAAAACGAATAATAAAAATTTCGTCGTTTTATGCTGTTTTATGCGTTAAAACGCAGATTAAAAGCTCAAAACGTGCTGTTTTGCTAAAATAATCATTTTCAAGCATTTTGGATCGTTGAAATCGTTGAAAAGAAGCAATAGTAATAAAAACGAATAATTAAAAATGATTTTATGCTGTTTTACGCGTTAAAACGCAGATTAAAAGCTCAAAACGTGATTTGCTAAAAATAATCATTTTCAAGCATTTTAGATCGTTGAAATCGTTTTAAATAGACGCAATTTAATAAAAACGAATAATAAAAATTTCGTCGGTTTTATGCTGTTTTACGCGTTAAAACGCAGATTAACGCTCAAAACGCGCTGTTTTGCTAAAATAAGCATTTTCAAGCATTTTAGATCGTTGAAATCGTTCAAATAGAACCAATATTAATAAAAACGAATAATAAAAATTCGTCGTTTTTATGCTGTTTTACGCGTTAAAACGCAGATTAAAGCTCAAAACGTGCTGTTTTGCTAAAATAATCATTTTCAAGCATTTTAGATCGTTGAAATCGTTCAAATAGACGCAATATTAATAAAAAAGAATAATAAAAATTCGTCGTTTTATGCTGTTTTACGCGTTAAAACGCAGATTAAAGCTCAAAACGTGCTGTTTTGCTAAAATAATCTTTTCAAGCATTTTAGATCGTTGAAATCGTTCAAATAGACGCAATATTAATAAAAACGAATAATAAAAATTTCGTCGTTTTATGCTGTTTTACGCGTTAAAACGCAGATTAAAGCTCAAAACGTGCTGTTTTGCTAAAATAATCATTTTCAAGCATTTTAGATCGTTGAAATCGTTCAAATAGACGCAATATTAATAAAAACGAATAATAAAATTTCGTCGTTTTTATGCTGTTTTACGCGTTAAAACGAGATTAAAGCTCAAAACGTGCTGTTTTGCTAAAATAAGCATTTTCAAGCATTTTAGATCGTTGAAATCCCTTCAAATAGAGCAATATTAATAAAACGAATAATAAAAAATTCGTCGTTTTATGCTGTTTACGCGTTAAAACGCAGATTAAAGCTCAAAACGTGCTGTTTTTCTAAAATAAGCATTTTCAAGCATTTTAGATCGTTGAAATCGTTCAAATAGAAGCAATATTAATAAAAACGAATAATAAAAATTCGTCGTTTTATGCTGTTTTACGCGTTAAAACGCAGATTAAAGCTCAAAACGTGCTGTTTTGCTAAAATAATCATTTTCAAACATTTTAGATCGTTGAAATCGTTCAAATAGACGTAATAAATTTAAAAAAAACGAATAAAAAAATTCGTCGTTTTATGCTGTTTTACGCGTTAAAACGCAGATTAAAGCTCAAAACGCTGATTTGCTAAAATAAGCATTTTCAAGCATTTTAGATCGTTGAATCGTTCAAATAGAAGCAATATTAATAAAACGAATAATAAAATTCGTCGTTTTATGCTGTTTTACGCGTTAAAACGCAGATTAAAGCTCAAAACGTGCTGTTTTGGTAAAATAATCATTTTCAAGCATTTTAATCGTTGAAATCGTTCAAATAGACAATATTAATAAAACGAATAATAAAAATTTCGTCGTTTTTTTGCTGTTTTACGCGTTAAAACGCAGATTAAAGCTCAAAACGGCTGTTTTGTAAAATAATCATTTTCAAGCATTTTAGATCGTTGAAATCGTTCAAATAGAGCAATATTAATAAAAACGAATAATAAAAATTCGTCGTTTTATGCTGTTTTACGCTTAAAACGCAGATTAAAGCTCAAAACGTGCTGTTTTGCTAAAAATAATCATTTTCAAGCATTTTAGATCGTTGTAATCGTTCAAATAAACGCAATATAATAAAAACGAATAATAAAAATTCGTCGTTTTTGCTGTTTTACGCTTAAAACGCAGATTAAAACTCAAAACGTGCTGTTTTGCTAAAATAATCATTTTCAAACATTTTAGATCGTTGAAATCGTTCAAATAACGCTAATATTAATAAAAACGAATAAAAAAATTTCGTTGTTTTTATGCTGTTTTACGCGTTAAAACGCAGATTAAAGCTCAAAACGTGCTGATTTTGCTAAAATAAGCATTTTCAAGCATTTTAGATCGTTGCAATCGTTCAAATAGAGAATATTAATAAAAACGAATAAAAATTTCGTTTATGTGTTTTACGCGTTAAAACGCAGATTAAAGCTCAAAAACGTGCGATTAGTACAATAAGTTTT
>NW_027045835.1:0-47621 GCF_025399875.1 Dalotia coriaria
ATCGTTAAATCGTTTAAAAGACGCAATATTAATAAAAAAAAGAATAAAAAAAATTCCGTTTTATGTGTTTTCGGTTAAAAAGGTTTGGGTAAAAAAAGTTTTTAAAATAAAATTTTAAATTTTTAAAAGGAAATTTAAAAAAAGAATAAATTTCTTTTTTTCGGTTTTAAAGGGTTTTTTTCTTAAAACGCGTTAAAATAAAATCTGTTTTGCTAAAAAAACTTTTCGCATTTAATTTAAATTTAAAAGCGCTAAAATAAAAAGAATAATAAAAATTTCGTCGTTTTAAAACTTTTACGCGTTAAACGCAGAATAAAGCTCAAAACGGCTGTTTTGCTAAAATAAGCATTTTCCAGCATTTTAGATCGGAAATCGTTCAAATAGACGCAATATTAATAAAAAACGAATAATAAAAATTCGTCGTTTTATGCTGTTTTACGCGTTAAAACGCAGATTGAAGCTCAAAACGGCTGTTTTGCTAAAATAAGCATTTTCAAGCATTTTAGATCGTTGAAATCGTTCAAATAGAAGCAATATTAATAAAACGAATAATAAATTTATCGTTTTATGCTGTTTTACGAGTTAAAACGCAGATTAAAGCTCAAACGTGCTGTTTTGTTAAAATAAGCATTTTCAAGCATTTTAGATCGTTGAAATCGTTCAAATAGACACAATATTAATAAAACGTAATAAATTCGTCGTTTTATGCTGTTTTACGCGTTAAAACGCAGAATAAAAGCTCAAAACGTGCTGTTTTGCTAAAATAAGCATTTTCAAGCATTTTAGATCGTTGAAATCGTTCAAATAGACGCAATATTAATAAAAACGAATAATAAAATTTCGTCGTTTTATGCTGTTTTACGCGTTAAAACGCAGATTAAAAGCTCAAACGTGCTGTTTTGCTAAAATAAGCATTTTCAAGCATTTTAGATCGTTGAAATCGTTCAAATAGAGCAATATTAATAAAAACGAATAATAAAAATTCGTCGTTTTATGCTGTTTTACGCGTTAAAACGCAGATTAAAGCTCAAAACGTGCTGTTTTGCTAAAATAAGCATTTTCAAGCATTTTAGATCGTTGAAATCGTTCAAATAGACGCAATTAATAAAAAACGAATAATAAAAATTTCGTCGTTTTATGTTGTTTTACGCGTTAAAACGCAGATTAAAGCTCAAAACGTGCTGTTTTGCTAAAATAAGCATTTTCAAGCATTTTAGATCGTTGAAATCAAGTTCCAAACAGGGACAATAATAAAAATAAAAAACGAATAATAAAATTTCGTCGTTTTATGCCGTTTTACGCGTTAAAACGCAGAATAAAGCCTCAAAAAACGTGCTGTTTTGCTAAATAAGCATTTTCAAGCATTTTAGATCGTTGAAATCGTTCAAATAGACGCAATATTAATAAAAACGAATAACAAAAATTCGTCGTTTTATGCTGTTTTACGCGTTAAAATGCGACGGTGCTCATTAAAAACGTGCTGTTTTACAAAATAAGCATTTCGCTAAGCATTTTAGATCGTTGAAATCGTTCAAATAGAAGTTAATATTAATAAAAACGAATAATAAAAATTTATCGTTTTATGCTGTTTTACGAGTTAAAACGTGCAGATTAAAGCTCAAAACGTGCCGTTTTGTAAAATAAGCATTTTCAAGCATTTTAGATCGTTGAAATCGTTCGTAGGTATTTTCACATTAATAAAAACGAATAATTAAAATTCGCTGTTTTATGCTGTTTTACGCGTTAAAACGGTAGATTAAAAGCTCAAACGTGCTGTTTTGCTAAAATAAGCATTTTCAAGCATTTTAGATCGTTGAAAATCGTTCAAATAGACGCAATATTAAATAAAAAACGAATAATAAAAATTTCGTCGTTTTTATAAGCGTTTTACGCGTTAAACGCAGATTAAAGCTCAAACGTGCTGTTTTAAGGCTAAAATAAGCATTTTCTAAGCATTTGATCGTTGAAATCGTTCAAATAGAAGCAATATTAATAAAACAAATAATAAAAAATTCGTCGTTTTATGTTGTATTACGCGTTAAAACGCAGATTAAAGCTCAAAAACGTGCTGTTTTGCTAATATAAGCATTTTCAAGCATTTTGTAGATCGTTGAAACTGTTCAAATAGACACAATAAAAATAAAACGAATAATAAAAATCTCTGTCGTTTTATGTTGTTTTACGCGTTAAAACGCAGAATAAAGCTCAAAACGTGTGCTGTTTTGCTAAAATAAGCATTTTCAAGCATTTTAGGATCGTTGGAAACTGTCTTAAATAGACGCAATATTAATAAAAACGAATAATAAAATTCCCGTCGTTTTATGCTGTTTATCGCGTTAAAACGCAGATTAAAGCCTCAAATCGTGCTGTTTTGCTAAAATAAGCATTTTCAAGCATTTTAAATCGTTGAAATCGTTCAAATAGAAGCAATATTAATAAAAACGAATAATAAAAATTCGTCGTTTTATGCTGTTTTACGCGTTAAACGCAGATTAAAAGCTCAAAACGTGCTGTTTTGCTGTAAATAAGCATTTCGCTTTTAGATCGTTGAAATCGTTCAAATAGACGCGCAATAAAAAAATAAAAACGAATAACAAAATCTCTGTCGTTTTATGCTGTTTTACGCGTTAAAACGCAGAATAAAAGCTCAAAACGTGCGTTTTTGCTAAAAAAAAGCATTTTCAAGCATTTTAGATCGTTGAAATCGTTCAAATAGAAGCAATATTAATAAAAAAGAAAATAAAAAATTCGTCGTTTTATGGTTTTACGCAAAAAGCAGATTAAAGCTCAAAACGGGTGTTTTGCTAAAATAAGCATTTTCGCCCTTTTAACGTTGAAATCGTTTTAAATAGAAGCAATATTAAAAAAAACGAATAATAAAAAAATTTTGCCGTTTTATGCTGTTTTACGCGTTAAAAAAGCAGAAAAGCTCAAAAAGTGCTGTTTTTTCTAAAATAAGTACAAGCATTTTGATCGTTGAAATCGTTCAAATAGACGCAATATTAATAAAAAACGAATAATAAAAAATTTTGTCGTTTTTTTGCTGTTTTACCCTTAAAACGCAGATTAAAAACTCAAAACGTGCTGTTTTGCTAAAATAAGCATTTTCAAAAATTTTGATCGTTGAAACTGTTCAAATAGAAGCAATATTAATAAAAAAAACGAATATTCAAAATTCGCCGTTTTATGCTGTTTTACGCGTTAAACGCAGGATTAAAAGCTCAAAACGTGCTGTTTTATGCTAAAATAAGCATTTTCAAGCATTTTAGATCGTTGAAATCGTTCAAATAGGACGTATATTAATAAAAACGAAATGTAATAAAAAATTTCGTCGTTTTTATGCTGTTTTACGCGTTAAAACGCAGATTAAAGCTCAAAACGTGCTGTTTTGCTAAAATAAGCATTTTCAAGACGATCGCCGAAATCGTTCAAATAGAAGCAAATATTAATAAAAAACAAATAATAAAAAATTCCGTCGTTTTATGCTGTATTACGCGTTAAAACGTAGATTAAAAGCTCAAAACGTGCTGTTTTGCTAATATAAGCATTTTCAAGCATTTTGTAGATCGTTGAAATCGTTCAAATAGACATTACCAAAAATAAAAACGAATAACAAAATTTCGCCGTTTTTATGCTGTTTTACGCGTTAAAACGCAGAATAAAGCTCAAAACGTGCTGTTTTGCTTAAAATAAGCATTTTCAAGCATTTTAGATCGTTGAAATCGTTCAAATAGACGCAATATTAATAAAAACGAATAATAAAAATTTCGTCGTTTTTATGCTGTTTTACGCGTTAAAACGCAGATTAAAGCTCAAATCGTGCTGTTTTGCTAAAATAAGCATTTTCAAGCATTTTAAATCGTTGAAATCGTTCAAATAGAAGCAATATTAATAAAAACGAATAATAAAAAAATTCGTCGTTTTGTATGCCGTTTTACGCGTTAAAACGCAGATTAAAGCTCAAAAACGTTGTTTTGCTAAAATAAGCATTTTCAAGCTTTTAGGATCGTTGAACGTTCAAATAGACGCAATAAAATAAAAAACGAATAATAAAAATTTCGTCGTTTTATGTTGTTTTACGCGCAAAATCGCAGAATAAAAGCTCAAAACGTGCTGTTTTGCTAAAAATAAGCATTTTCAAGCATTTTAGATCGTTGAAATCGTTCAAATAGAAGCAATATTAATAAAAAAACGAATAATAAAAAATTCGTCGTTTTATGCTGTTTTACGCGTTAAAACGCAGGATTAAAAGCTCAAAACGTGCTGTTTTGCTAAATAAGCATTTTCAAGCATTTTTAGATCGTTGAAATCGTTCAAATAGAAAGCAATATTAATAAAAAACGAATACGTACCCGCCGTTTTATGCTGTTTTACGCGTTAAAACGCAGATTAAAGCTCAAAACGTGCTGTTTTGCTAAAATGGGGCATTTTCTGCCATTTTAGGATCGTTGAAATCGTTCAAATAGACGCAATATTAATAAAACGAATACTTTCAAAAATTTCGTCGTTTTTATGCTGTTTTACGCGTTAAAACGCAGATTAAAGCTCAAACGCGCTGTTTTGCTAAAATAAGCATTTTCAAGCATTTTAGATCGTTGAAATCGTTCAAATAGCCAATATTACAATAAAAACGAATAATAAAATTTCGTCGTTTTATGTTGTTTTACGCGTTAAAACGCAGATTAAAAGCTCAAAACGTGCTGTTTTCCTAAAATAAGCATTTTCAAGCATTTTAGATCGTTGAAATCGTTCAAATAGAAGCAATATTAATGTAAAAACGAATAATAAAAAATTCGTCGTTTTATGCTGTTTTACGCGTTAAAACGCAGATTAAAGCTCAAAACGTGCTGTTTTATAAAATAAGCATTTTCTAAGCATTTTATATCGTTGAAATCGTTCAAATAGACGCAATAAAAATAAAAAACGAATATCAAAAATTTCGTCGTTTTTATGCTGTTTTACGCGTTAAAACGCAGAATAAAGTCTAAAAACGTGCTGGTTTTGCTAAAATAAGCATTTTCAAACATTTTAGATCGTTGAAATCGTTCAAATAGAAGCAATATTAATAAAAACGAATAATAAAAATTCGCCGTTTTATGTTGTTTTACGCGTTAAAACGCAGACTAAAGCTCAAACGTGCTGTTTTGCTAAAATAAGCATTTTCAAGCATTTTAGATCGTTGAAACGTTCAAATAGACGCAATATTAATAAAACGAATAATAAAATTTCGTCGTTTTATGTTGTTTCACAAGTTAAAACGCAGATTAAAGCTCAAAACGTGCTGTTTTGCTGGGTTAAAATAAGCATTTTCAAGATTTTAGATCGCTGAAATCAACCAAACAGCTAATGCATAATAAAACAACAATAAAAATCGTCGTTTTTATGTTGCATTACGCGTTAAAACGCAGATTAAAGCTCAAAACGTGCTGTTTTGCTAAAATAAGCATTTTCAAGCATTTTAGATCGTTGAAATCGTCTTTCAAATAGAAGCAATATTAATAAAAGTTCGAATAATAAAAAAATTTCGTCGTTTTTATGTTGTTTTACGCGTTAAAAACGCAGATTAAAGCTCAAAACGTGCTGTTTTGCTAAAATAAGCATTTTCAAGCATTTTAGATCGCTGAAATCGTTCAAATAGACGCACATAATAAAAACGAATAATAAAGTACCCGGTCGTTTTTATGCTGTTTTACGCGTTAAAACGCAGAATAAAGCTCAAAACGTACATTTGCTAAAAATAAGCATTTTCAAGCATTTTAGATCGTTGAAATCGTTCAAATAGAAGCAATATTAATAAAAAACGAATAATAAAAATTCGTCGTTTTTATGTTGTTTTACGCGTTAAAACGCAGATTGAAGCCTCAAACGTGCTGTTTGCTAAAATAAGCATTTTCAAGCATTTTAGATCGTTGAAATCGTTCAAATAGAAGTAATATTAATAAAAACGAATAATAAAAATTTATCGTTTTATGCTGTTTTACGAGTTAAAACGCAGATTAAAAGCTCAAAACGTGCTGTTTTGTTAAAATAAGCATTTTCAAGCATTTTAGATCGTTGAACCGTTCAAATAGAAGCAATATTAATAAAAACGAATAATTAAACGCCGTTTTATGCTGTTTTACGCGTTACAACGCAGATTAAAGCTCAAAACGTGCTGTTTTGCTAAAATAAGCATTTTCAAGCATTTTAGATCGCTTGTTCCGTTCAAATAGACGCAATATTAATAAAACGAATAATAAAAATTTCTGTCGTTTTATAAGCGTTTTACGCGTTAAAACGCAGATTAAAAGCTCAAACGTGCTGGGTTTTTGCTAAAATAAGCATTTTCAAGCATTTTAGACGTTGAAATCGTTCAAATAGAAGCAATATTAATAAAAACAAATAATAAAAATTCCTGTCGCCGAGGTTGTACGCGTTAAACGCAGATTAAAAGCTCAAAACGTGCTGGGTTTTGCTAATATAAGCATTTTCAAGCATTTTAGATCGCTGAAACGTTCAAATAGACACAATAAAAATAAAACGAATAATAAAAATTTCGTCGTTTTTATAAGCGTTTTTACGCGTTAAACGCAAGGAATAAAGCTCAAAACGTGCTGTTTTATAAAATAAGCATTTTCGCTACTTAGATCGCTGGAAATCGTTCAAATAGACGCACATTAATAAAACGAATAATAAAAAATTTCAGTCGTTTTTATGCTGTTTACGCGTTAAAACGCAGATTAAAGCTCAAATCGTGCTGTTTTGCTAAAAATACATTTTCAAGCATTTTAAATCGTTGAAATCGTTCAAATAGAAGCAATATTAATAAAACGAACAATAAAAAATCTGTCGTTTTATAAGCGTTTTACGCGTTAAAACGCAGGATTAAAAGCTCAAAACGTGCTGTTTTGTAAAATAAGCATTTTCGCTTTTAGATCGTTGAAATCGTTCAACAGACGCAAATAAAAATAAAAAACGAATAATAAAAATTCGTCGTTTTATGCTGCTTCCGCGTTAAAACGCAGAATAAAAGCCTTCAAAACGTGCTGTTTTATAAAATAAGCATTTTCAAGCATTTTAGATCGTTGAAATCGTTCAAATAGAAGCAATATTAATAAAACGAATAATAAAAATTCGTCGTTTTTATGCTGTTTTACGCGTTAAAACGCAGATTAAAGCTCAAAATGTGCTGTTTTGCTAAAATAAGCATTTTCAAGCATTTTTAGATCGTTGAAATCGTTCAAATAGAAGCAATATTAATAAAAAACGAATAATAAAAATTCGCCGTTTTATGTGCTGTTTTACGCTAAAACGGCAGATTAAAAGCTCAAACGCTGTTTTGCTAAATAAGCATTTTCAAGCATTTTAGATCGTTGAAATCGTTCAATAGACGCGCAATATTAATAAAAAACGAATAATAAAAATTTCGTCGTTTTTATGCTGTTTTACGCGTTAAAACGCATTGATTAAAGCTCAAAACGTGCTTGCGTTTTGCTAAAATAAGCATTTTCAAGCATTTTAGGATCGTTGAAATCGTTCAAATAGAAGCAATATTAATAAAAACGAATAATAAAATTTCAATGTTTTATGCTGTTTTACGCGTTAAAACGCAGATTAAAGCTCAAACGTGCTGTTTTCCTAAAATAAGTACTTTCGCATTTTAGATCGCTGAAACCGTCTAAATAGAAGCAATATTAATAAAAAACGAATAATAAAAATTCGTCGTTTTATAAAAGCTGTTTTACGCGTTAAAACGCAGATTAAAGCTCAAAACGTGCTGTTTTGCTAAAATAAGCATTTTCAAGATTTTATCGTTGAAATCGTTCAAATAGACGCAATAAAAAATAAAAAAACGCACACAAAAATTTGTCGTTTTGCTGTTTTACGCGTTAAAACGCAGAATAAAGCTCAAAACGTGCTGTTTTGCTAAAATAAGCATTTTCAAACATTTTAGATCAAGCTGAAATCGTTCAAATAGAAGCTACCATTAATAAAACAATGTAATAAAAATTCAGTCGCTTTTTATGCCGTTTTACGCGTTAAAACGCAGATTAAAGCTCAAAACGCTGTTTTGCTAAAATAAGCATTTTCAAGCATTTTAGATCGTTGAAATCGTCTAAATAGACGCAATATTAATAAAAAAACGAATAATAATAAAAATTTCGTCGTTTTATATGTTTTTACGCGTTAAAACGATTAAAAGCTCAAAACGCTGCTCGCTAAAATAAGCATTTTCAAGCATTTTAGATCGTTGAAATCGTTCAAATAGAAGCAATATTAATAAAACGAAATACAGTACCGTCGTTTTTATGCTGTTTTACGCGTTAAAACGCAGATTAAAGCTCAAAACGTGCTGTTTTTACAAAATAAGCATTTTCAAGATTTTAGATCGTTGAAATCGTTCAAATAGACGCAATATTAATAAAAAACGAATAATAAAAATTTCGTCGTTTTTATGCTGTTTACGCGCTAAAACGCAGATTAAAGCTCAAACGTGCTGTTTTGCTAAAATAAGCATTTTCAAGCATTTTAGATCGTTGAAATGTTCGCTAAATAGAAGCAAATATTAATAAAACAAATAATAAAAATTCGTCGTTTTATGCTGTGTATTACGCGTTAAACGCAGATTAAAGCTCAAACGTGCTGTTTTGCTAATATAAGCATTTTCAAGCATTTTAGATCGTTGAAAATCGTTCAAATAGACACAATAAAAATAAAAAACGTATCAATAAAAATTTCGTCGTTTTATGTTGCTTCTACGCGTTAAAAACGCAGAATAAAAGCTCAAAACGTGCTGTTTTGCTAAAATAAGCATTTCAAGCATTTTAGATCGTTGAAATCGTTCAAATAGACGCAATATTAATAAAAACGAATAATAAAATTTCGTCGTTTTATGTTGTTTTACGCGTTAAAACGCAGATTAAAGCTCAAATCGTGCTGTTTTGCTAAAATAAGCATTTTCAAGCATTTTAAAATCGTTGAAATCGTTCAAATAGAAGCAATATTACTAAAACGAATAATAAAAATTCGTCGTTTTTATGCTGTTTTACGCGTTAAAACGCAGATTAAAGCTCAAAACGTGCTGTTTTGTAAAATAAGCATTTTCAAGCTTTTTAGATCGTTGAAATCGTTCAAATAGACGCACAAAATAAAAAACGAATAATAAAATTTCGTCGTTTTATGCTGTTTGACGCTGCTAAAACGCAGAATGTGCTCAAAACGTGCTGCTGTTTTATAAAATAAGCATTTTCAAGCATTTTAGATCGCTTTCAGTCCGTTCAAATAGAAGCAATATTAATAAAAACGAATAATAAAAAATTCGTCGTTTTATGCGCTGCCTCACGCCGCCCGGACAAAGCCCAGCACCCGCGCTGTTTTGCTAAAATAAGTATTTTCAAGCATTTTAGATCGTTGAAATCGTTCAAATAGAAGCAATATTAATAAAACGAATAATAAAAAAAAATTCGCCGTTTTATGCTGTTTACGCGTTAAACGCAGATTAAAAGCTCAAAACGTTGTTTTGCTAAAATAAGCATTTTCAAGCATTTTAGATCGTTGAAATCGTTCAATAGACGCAATATTAATAAAAACGAATAATAAAAATTTCGTCGTTTTATGCAAGCGTTTTACGTTAAAAACGCAGATTAAAGCTCCTCAAACGCTGTTTTAAGGCTAAAATAAGCATTTTCAAGCATTTTAGATCGTTGAAATCGTTCAAATAGAAGCAATATATCAAAACGAATAATAAAAATTTCGTCGTTTTTATGCTGTTTTACGCGTTAAAACGCAGATTAAAAGCTCAAAAACGTGCTAGCGTTTTCCTAAAATAAGCATTTTTCAAGCATTTAGATCGTTGAAATCGTTCAAATAGAAGCACATAATAAAAAACGAATAATAAAAAATTCGTCGTTTTATAAGAAAAAAGTTTTACGCGTTAAAACGCAGATTAAAGCTCAAAACGTGCTGTTTTGCTAAAATAAGCATTTTCAAGCATTTTTTATATCGTTGAAATCGTTCAAATAGACGCAATAAAATAAAAAACGAATAATAAAAATTTCGTCGTTTTATGCTGTTTTAATACGCGTTAAAACGCAGAATAAAAGCTCAAAACGTGCTGTTTTGCTAAAATAAGCATTTTCAAGCATTTGTGATCGTTGAAATTGCCCTACCAGACGCAATAATAATAAAAAAACGAAATAATAAAAAATTTCGTCGTTTTATGCTGTTTTACGTTAAAACGCAGATTAAAGCTCAAATCGTGCTGTTTTGCTAAAATAAGCATTTTGAAGCATTTTAAATCGCTGAATCTGTTCAAATAGAAGCAATATTAATAAAAACGAATAATAAAAATTTATCGTTTTATGCTGTTTTACACGTTAAAACGTGCAGGATTAAAGCTCAAAAACGTGCTGTTTTGCTAAAATAAGCATTTTCAAGAGGGTCGTTGAAATCGTTCCCCCAAAAAAAAGCAATAAAAATAAAAAAAGAATAATAAAAAATTTTGTCGTTTTTTTGCTGTTTAGCTTTAAAAAGCAGAATAAAGCTCAAAAAAGTGCTGTTTTCAAAATAAGCATTTTCAAGCATTTTTGATCGTTAAACCCTTCAAAGAAGGAATATTAATAAAAAAAGAATAATAAAAAAATTTGTCGTTTTTTATGTTTTTTTTACGCTTTAAAAAGCAGATTAAAGCTCAAAACGGCTTTTTTTGCTAAAAAAAGATTTTTGCCCTTTTAGATCGTTGAAATCGTTTAAATAGACGCACAAAAATAAAAAAGAATAATAAAAATTTCGTCGTTTTATGTGTTTTAGCGTTAAACGAGATAAAGCACAAAACGGCGTTTTGCTAAAATAAGCATTTTCAAGCATTTTAGATCGTTGAAATCGTTCAAAAGACGCAATATTAATAAAAACGAATAATAAAAATTCGTCGTTTTATGCTGTTTACGCGTTAAAACGCAGATAAAAGCTCAAAACGTGCTGTTTTGCTTAATAAGCTTTTCAGCATTTTAGATCGTTGAAATCGTTCAAAAGAGCAATATTAATAAAAACGAATAATAAAATTTCGTCGTTTTATGCTGTTTTACGCGTTAAAACGCAGAATTAAAGCTCAAAATCGTGCTGTTTTGCTAAAATAAGCATTTTCAAGCATTTTAGATCGTTGAAATCGTTCAAATAGAGCAATATTAATAAAAACGAATAATAAAATTTCGTCGTTTTATGATTTTAGCGTTAAAACGCAGAATAAAGCTCAAAACGTGCTGTTTTGTTAAAATAAGCATTTTCAAGCATTTTTGACGTTGAAATCGTTCAAATAGACGCAATAAAAAATAAAAAACGAATAATAAAAATTTCGTCGTTTTATACTGTTTTACGCGTTAAAACGCAGAATAAAGCTCAAAACGTGCTGTTTTGCTAAAATAAGCATTTTCAAGCATTTTAGATCGCTGAAATCGTTCAATAGACGCAATATTAATAAAAAACGAATAATAAAAATTCGTCGTTTTTATGCTGTTTTACGCGTTAAAACGCAGAATAAAGCTCAAAAAGTGCCGTTTTGCTAAAATAAGCATTTTCAAGCATTTTAGATCGTTGAAATCGTTCAAATAGACGCAATATTAATAAAAACGAATAATAAAAATTGTCGTTTTATGCGTGTTTTACGCGTTAAACGCAGATTAAAGCTCAAAACGTGCTGTTTTCTAATATAAGCATTTTCATGCATTTTAGATCGTTGAAATCGTTCAAATAGAAGCAATATTAATAAAAACGAATAATAAAAATTTCGTCGTTTTAATGCTGTTTTACGCGTTAAAACGCAGATTAAAGCTCAAAATGTGCTGTTTTGCTAAAATAAGCATTTTCAAGCATTTTAGATCGTTGAAATCGTTCAAATAGAAGTTGTATTAATAAAAACGAATAATAAAAATTTCGCGTTTTATGCTGTTTTACGCGTTAAAACGCAGATTAAAGCTCAAAACGTGCTGTTTTGCTAAAAATAAGCATTTTCAAGCATTTTAGATCGTTGAAATCGTTCAAATAGACGCAATAAAAATAAAACGAATAATAAAAATTTTTTTTTTTTTTCCTTTTAAAAGCAAAAAAAAAAAATTTTTTTTTTTTTTAAAAAATTTTTTTTTAAAAAAAAAAAAAAAAAAAAAAAAAAAATTTTTTTTTTTTTTTTAAAAAAAAATTTTTAAAAACCCCAGTTTTAAAAAAATTTTTGGGATTTTCCCGTTTAAAATTTTTAAAAACCAAATTTTTTAAAAAAAAAAAAAAAAAATTTTTTCCCCTTTTTTGGGTTTTTGCGTTAAAAAAGGAAAAAACCAAAATGTTTTTTAAAAAAAAAATTTTTTTTTAAAAACCCCCCCAAAAAAAAATTTTTAAAAAAAAAAAAAAAAATTCCGTTTTTGGGGTGTTTTAAGGTTAAAAAATTAAAAAAAATTTTTTTTTTTAAAAAAATTTTAAAATTTTTTTAAAAATTTAAAAAAAATTTAAAAAAAAAAAAAAATTTTTTTTTTTTTTTGGAAAAGGAAAAAAAAATTTTTTTTTAAAAAAATTTTTTAAAAAAAAAATTTTTTTTAAAAAAAAAAATTTAAAAAAAAAAAATAAAAAATTTTTTTTTTTTTTTTAAAAAAAAAAAAAACCCCCTTTTTTTTAAAAATTTCCCCTTTTTTTTTAAAAAAAAAATTTTCCCAAAAATAAAAAAAAAAATTTTTTTTTTTTTGGTTTTTTTTAAAAAAAAAAAAAAAAAAAAGCCTTTTTTTTAAAAAAAAAATTTTAAAAAAATTTAAAAAAAAAAAAAAAGGTTTTTTTTTTTTTTTTAAAAAAAAAAACCCCCTTTTTTTTTTTAAATTTTTAAAAAAAAAAAAAAAAATAAAAAAATTTTTTTTTGGTTTTTAAAAAACGGTTTTAAATTTTTGGGGTTTTTTGGGAAAATTTAAAATTTTTTTAAAAAATTTTTTTTTTTAAAAAAAAAAAAAATTTTTTAAAAAAAAAAAATTTAAAAAAATTTTTTAAAATTTTTTTGCTAAAAAAATTTTAAAAAAAAAATTTTTTAAAAAAAAAAAAAATTTTTTTTTTTTTTTAATTTTTTTAAAGGAAAAAAACCAAAATTTTTTTTTTTTTTTTTAAAAAAAGGGGAAAAAAAAAATTTTTTTAAAAAAAACCCCCCTTTTTTTTTAAAAAAATTAAAAAGGAAAAATTTTTTGGAAAAAAAAATTTTTTTAAAATTTTTTTTTTAAAAAAAAAATTTAAAAAAAGGGTTTTAAAAAAAAACCCCCAAAAATTTTTTTTAAAAAAAAAAAAAAAAAAGGGGTTTTTTTTTTTTTTTTTAAAAACGGAAAAAAAGGGTTTTTTTAAAAAAAAACCCCCAAAAAATTTTTTTTTTTTTAAAAAAAAAAAAACCAAAATTTTTTGGTTTTTTTTTTTTTTAAACCCAAAAAATAAAAAATTTTTTAAAAAAAAAAAAAAAATTTTTTTTTTTTTTTTACCTTTTTAAAGGAAAAAAAAAAGGGTTTTTTTTTTTTGGTTTTTTAAAAAAAAAACCAAAATTTTTTGGGAAAAAAAATTTTCCTTTTTTTTTTTTTTAAAAAAAAAAAAAAAAAAAAAAAAACTTTTTTTTTTTTGGAAAACCCAAAAAAACCAAAAAAAAGGGAAAAAAAATTTTTTTTTTTTCCCCCCCCCAAAAAAATTTAAAAAACCCCTTTTTAAAAAAAAAGGTTTTTTTTTTTTTCCCTTAAAAAAAAAGGGAAAAAATTTTTTTTTTTTAAAAAAAAAATTTTTGGTTTTTTGGTTTTGGTTTCCAAAAAACCCCCAAAAAAAAAAAAACTTTTTTTTTTTCGTTTAAAACGGGAAAAAAAAAAAAAAATTTTTTTAAAAAAATTTCCCTTTTGTTTTCCTTTTAAAAAAAAAAATTTTTAAAAAATTTTTTAAAAAAAACCTTTTTTTTTTAATTTAAAAGGTTAAAAAAAAAATTTTTTTGGAAAAAACCCCCTTTTTTTTTTTTCCTTTAAAAAAAAAACCAAAAAAAAAAAAAAAATTTTTAAGCTTTTTTTTTAAATTTAAAAAAAAAAAAAAAAAGGGTTTTTTTTTCCCCTTTTTTTTCTTTTTCCCTTAAAAAAAAAAAACTTTTTCCAAAAAAAATTTTCCTTTTTTTTTTAAAAAAAAAAAAATTTAAAAAAAATTTTTTAAAAAAAAACCTTTTTTTTTTGAAAAAATTTTTTTAAAAAAATTTTTTCCAAAAAAAAAAAATTTCCCCCCAAAAAAAAAAATTTTCCCCCCCCTTTTTTTTTGGGTTTTTTAAAAAATTTTAAATTTTTTAAAACGTTTAAAAAAAAAAAAAAAAAAAAAAAAAAAATTTTTTTTTTGGGGGGAAAAAAAAAAAAATGTTTTTTAAAAAAAATTTTTAAATTTTTTAAAAAAAAAAAAAAAAAAAAAAAAAATTTTTTTTCCCCTTTTTGGTTTTAAAAAAAAAAAAAAATTTTTTTAAAAAAATTTTTTTTTTTAAACTTTAAAAAAAAAAAAAAAAAAAAAAATTTTTTTCCTTTTTTTTTTCCCCAAAAAAAAAAATTTAAAACGTGCTGTTTTGCTAAAAAAAATTTTTTAAGCATTTTAGATCGTTGAAAGTTCAAATAGACGCAAATTTTTTAAAAAAACGTAAAAAAGGGCTTTTAATAAAAGTTTAAAAAATTCTCAAATGCTGTTTTTAAAAAAATTAAGCATTTTTAACTGTTGTTCTAAATAAAGCATATTATAACGATTAAAATTTTCGTTTAATGTTTTAATTAAAACGAATTTAAACAAACGTGCTTTTTGTTTTAACTTTTCAAATCAACGTTTTTGTTAAAAAAGTCCCCAAATTAACGGGAAATTTTGTCTACTATTTTTAAAAAAGAAATAATAAAACTGCGTTTTGCTTTTAAGCTTTTAAAAACAATTTTTAAACGTTGTGTTAAATAAACCAATTTTAATAAAAAGTTAAATTCGTCGTAAAATTTTTACGAAAAAAAAAATTGCGTTAAATAAACGTTTTGCTAAAAAACATTTTAAGCATTTTAATAAATTTTCAAAAAAATTTAAACGTATAAAAGAAAGGAATTTAATTAAAAAAGAATTTAAATCAAACGTGTGTTTTGTTTTAAGCTTTAAAGATTTTTTAAAATTAAATCGTTTTAAATAAAGCATTAGCATTTAAAAAAATTTAAAAATTTATTAAAGCTTTTTAATAAACGAAATAAAGAACGTCGTTTTGTTTAGCGTTTCCAAATTTAAAACGTGGTTTAAAATAAAGCAATTTTAATAAAAATTAAAATCGTTTAAAGCTTTTTTTTTAAAAACGAATTAAATAAAAGTCTGTTTGCTTTTCATTAAAAACATTTAACTTGCTTTTGTTAAATAGAGCAATATTTAAGAAAAATAAATTTTTTCTTTTATGTTTTAATTAAAACGCAATTAAAATCCTGCTGTTTTGCTTAAAAAAATTAAAACTAAACGTGCTTTTCAAATAAGGATTTTTAAATTTTAACCCTTAAAAATTGTCTAGCGTTTAAGTTAAAACGCAGTTAAAAAATCTGTTTTGTTTAGCTTAAACATTTAGATCATTGTTTTTCAAATAAGACTTTAACAATAAAAAATTGTTTTAAATGTTAATTTTAAAACCCCAAAAATTTGTTTTTGCTGTTTTGTTAAAAGCATTTCGCTTAACGTTGTGTTAAATGAAGAAAATTTTAAAAAAAGAAAAATTTAAAAAACGTTTTTGCTTTTATTAAAAAAAAAACTAAAAAATTTTGGTTTTTAAAATTAAGATTTTAAACTTAAGTCGTTTTTAAAAGCAAATTTTAAAAAATATAAATTGAAAAGTATTAGGGTTTAAAAAACCCAAAAAACTAAAACTGTTTTTTTTAAATGCTTTTCCTTAAAAACGTTAAATCAAAATTGGTAAAATAAAAAAATTAAATTTGTCGTTTTAAAAAAATCTTAAAAAGAGAATAAACCAAAAACGTCCGTTTGCTTTTAAACCCTTTAAGCGATTAAAGTCGTTCTTCAAATAAAACATTTAAAAGATTTAAATTCGTCTTTAGTGTTTTTATAAAACAATAAAATAAAAATTTTTGTTTTTGCTTTTAGCTTTTAAAAAAATTTAAAACGTGTTTTCCAAATAACAATTTAAAAAAATAATGAAACGTTTATGGTTTAATAAAACGAGATTTAAAAAAACGTGTTTTTGTTTTAAAAAGCAATTAAAACTTTAAACGTGGTGTTAAAAAGCAATTTTTTTTAAAAATGTTCAAATGCGCTATTTTAAACGAAATTAAAATCACGTTTGTTTTCTAAAGTTTAAACATTTTTAAACTTAAAATGCGTTTTTAAAAAAAAGCAAAATTTTAAACGATAAAATTGGTTTTATAAAGCTTTAATTAAAACGAAAATAAAAAAGGCGTTTTTCTGTTTTAGCATTTAAAACGCTTAAAGTTTAAAAGCGCTTTTTAAAAAAAATTTAAATTTGTGTTTTGACTGTTTTAAGCAAAATTTAAAAAAAAAAATTCTGTTTTTTTTAGCTTTAAAAACATTTTTTTCTTAAATCGTTTGAATAAATTTTAACGAAAAATTTTTAAGTTGCTTTTTATGCTTTTAATTAAAAACGCAATTAAAATCCCTGTTTTGTTTTAAGCTTTAAACATTTTTAAAGTAAACGTCTAGAAAAATATTATAAAAACTTTTAAATTAAAATTTTGTTAAATTTACATTAAAAAAAGAATTAAAAACTTTGCGTTTTGTTAAAAAGCATTTCAAACTTTAGACGTTGTGTTAAAATAAAGCAAAAATTAAAAGAAAAAAAAATTTGTTTTAATGTTTTTATTAAAACGAATAAAAACCAAAATCGTGTTTTTTTTGCTTTTCAGAAATTTAGATAACCCAAAAACTTTTGGAAAATTTAAATTTTAAAAAAATCGTTAAAATAAACGCTTTTAAAATAAAACAATTATCAAATTTTATCGTTTAAACGCGTTAAAAAACCAAAAATAAAAAGAATAAAAATCTTGTATATAGCATTTTCAAGCATTAAAAGCAGATTAAACATTCAAAAAGTGCGTTTAAAATAAAATTTCAAGATTAAATTCGTCGTTTTCAATGTCGCTTAAATAAAACAGAATTAAACTAAAACGTCGTTTTGTATTAAAATAACTTTAAAAGCAATTTAAATCGTTGAAAATCGTTTGATTTAAAAAAAGATATAAGAAATTTTGTCGTTTTAATTTTAACGCTTAAAAACGAATTAAAAAAATCGTCGCTTTTTGCTAATATTAGCATTTAAAACGCATGTTAAACGTAAAACGTGTTAAATGCTAAATAACATTTTAAAAGATTAAATTTCGAAATCGTTATCAAATAGACGACAGTTAAAAACAGAATAAAACAAAATCTGTTTTTGCTTTTTACGCGTTTAAACGCAATTTAAAAAGCTCAAAACGTGCTGTTTTGCTAAAATAAGCATTTTCAGCATTTTAGATCGTTGAAATCGTTCAAATAGACGCAATATTAATAAAAACGATTAATAAAAAATTCGTTGTTTTTATGCTGTTTTACGCGTTAAAACGCAGATTAAAACTCAAAACGTGCTGTTTTGCTAAAATAAGCATTTTCAAGCATTTTAGATCGTTGAAATCGTTCAAATAGAAGCAATATTAATAAAAACGAATAATAAAAAATTTATCATTTTTATGCTGTTTTACGAGTTAAAACGCAGATTAAAGCTCAAAACGTGCTGTTTTGTTAAAATAAGCATTTTCAAGCTTTTTTAGATCGTTGAAATCGTTCAAATAGAAGCAATATTAATAAAAACGAATAATAAAAAATTCGTCTTTTTTTATGCTGTTTTACGCGTTAAATCGCAGATTAAAGCTCAAAACGTGCTGTTTTGCTAAAATAAGCATTTTCAAGCATTTTAGATCGTTGCAATCGTTCAAATAGACGCAATATTAATAAAAACGAATAATAAAAATTTCGTCGTTTTTATGCTGTTTTACGCGTTAAAACGCAGATTAAAGCTCAAAACGTGCTGTTTTGCTAAAATAAGCATTTTCAAGCATTTTAGATCGTTGAAGTCGTTCAAATAGAATCAATATTAATAAAAACGAATAATAAAAAATTCGTCGTTTTTATGCTGTTTTACGGTTAAAACGCAGATTAAAGCTCAAAACGTGCTGTTTTGTTAAAATAAGCATTTTCAAACATTTTAGATCGTTGAAATCGTTCAAATAGAAGCAATATTAATAAAACGAATAATAAAAATTCGTCGTTTTTATGCTGTTTTACGCGTTAAAACGCAGATTAAAAGCTCAAAACGTGCTGTTTTGCTAAAATAAGCATTTTCAAGCATTTTAGATCGTTGAAATCGTTCAAATAGACGCAATATTAATAAAAACGAATGTAGGTTGCGTATATGACCATGCACCAGCAACATGCAGAACACCCAGTGGATATGGAGTCACATCACTGAGGGGGGTTTTTTCTGTTTATGTCAGCGACTTGCGTCGCTGGGCATGCGTCTCCTAAGAAATAACTCAGACTCGTGCTCCGGCATTCGTTGTAAACTGTTCACAATTAAGATCCGATCGCTCTGTATTATTGAATAAAACTAGAAAAACCCGGGAAACAACATTTCGTAATTCTAACATCAGAAGTGGGATAGTATCCAAAACGCCTAAATTTGAAAATTTTTTCTAAAAAAACTATTTTGCAAAACTAAAACAGCGAAATAAAGTGAAATGAGTGAAAGAGATAGTGAAGTTGATGGAGTTGAAGAAAGCGCGACAGCGGAAGTTGAACATAATTAACACCATACCGAAAAAGTTATGAGGCGGCTTCAGCCAAGCAAAATAAATAAACAGCGAGAGAACGAGCTTTCAGTCGAACAATTCCTGCACTATCAGCAACAGCAACAAGAGGTGATTGACCGACTTTTAAGTTGCTGGAGAGCCAAAAATAATAAAGCCAGCCGATTGCATCAGACTTACTTGTAAGTAAACTGCCTGATTTCAAACTAACCCGATACGACCCTGACGATTCGCCGTACAGCATGAAGGAGTGGCTTGATATTGCATGTAGTTATAAAGACCGGTATTTAATAAATGATGAAGACATGATAATGAAGGTTGGCGAATCTCTTATGAACCGAGCATTAAAGTACTATTGTCACTGGAAACCAAAATCTCGAACCTGGCAGAACCTAGGAGGCGCTCTAACTAGCTCATTTCCCGTGATAGGAACGCCATTTACGCGCCTTTGTGCCTTAACAAATACACGTAGTTCAGATTGTAATAATTTAACATTTTGCCATAAAAGCTTCAAGAAATAAATGCGATGCATGAACTGATTTTCCGTGGCAAGTAATGTTGAGCATCTAGAAGGGTTGCGTAAAAGACTCGGAAGTTAGAACAGCAATTCGAATGACAAAACCTTCTAACGAAAGCGAGCTGATCACCCTTATGAGCGGCGAGACAATGATTTAAGATTGCGTCACGAAGAGTCTCAAGTTCGTGGTAAACGCCAACACCAACATCGCTATGAGTCAAATAAACAAAAAACAAACTACAAACACCGCGTCAGCATTTTTGGGCAAATGTTTTACTGCAACAAAGCCGGTCACAAAGCTCATGACTGCCTATTGAAGCAAAAGCTGAAAATACAATTCCAACTCGAGACGAGATGGCTAGTAAACGTGCTCGAATTATTTGTACCAATTGAAAAAATTGGGTCATACAGAAGAGCAATGTTTTTTAAAGATTAGCTTTCGGAAAAGGACGTACTAGTAATGTACATGAAAAGCTGTAAATAACTAAAATAGAATAGAATTTGCGGTTGTTACTGATGGTACCATACCAGACGCAGACGCGCTGATAGGTTGGGATGTAATCAGTAGACCTGGGCTAAAACTTGAGAAGTCGAAAACCAGCGAGCTTCAACATGACATAACTACAACTATTTTGATTTGCCGTCAAGAAAATAAAATTATGCTAGATCAATTGTCAGGATTGGACGAGTTGTTAGTACAGAAAATAATTCATTTGCCAATGTCAACAAAGAAAATCACACCATCCGCTGTAACTACGGGTCAATTAAAGATTATGCTCAAAGACACTACACCCGTTGCATATCGACCAAGACCATTGGCTTATGCCGAACGCATACAATTGAAACAAATTATTGAGGAACAAATCGGTCAGGGAATTATTAGAAGGCTCCTCCAATATACGAACCCAGTTGTTCTCGTAAAAAAGAAAAACAGGACCTCCGCTTATGCATCGATTTTTGAGATTAGAACAAGAGGGTTGTGAAAATCGGTATACATTGCCTAGGATTCAGGACCAAATTGATGCATTGAATGCGGCAAAGTTCTATTGCACTTTGGATATGAAGTCAGGTTTCCCCCAAATGCTTGTCAAGAAAGAATCAAGACACCTACTGGCGTTTGTCACATCAGATGGTCATTATGAATACGATAGAATGCCGTTTGGATTTGTGAACTCACCAGCCTGTTATGAAAGGGCAATTGACAAAGCCTTAAGCAAACTGAAGGATACAGTCGTAAATCTGCAGGCATATCAAGGGCAACGGACAAGTCGAACGAGTTATGAGAAGTTTGTTTAACATGATGCGCGCCATTCTTAATGAACGCGATGAAAAACAATGGATCAATGAATTACCGAAAATCGAACATGACATGAACACCTTTGTGAATTAAATTACTGGTTGAAGACCACATGAATTAATGTTTGGAGCAAAAAAGATTAACTGCAGTGCAAGATATGTTAAAAGATGTACCCGAACAAACAAATACTAATTTAGATGAATTTTAGGCTTTAGATTTCGTCCGTAAAATGGCGGAAAGTCGACAGAAAACAATTAGAAGCTTTGATAAAAGAACGGTTGCTAAAGTGTTTGCAACTGGTGACCTAGTATTAGTAGAGGCCAATGCGGTGGCAGGGAAATTGAAAGCTAAATATAAAGGACCATTCGAAATACTTAAATGTTTACCGAATGAAAGGTACGTACTGAAAAGGGTAAATGAACAAATGAGGACCACTGTTGCTGGTCAAGATCAAATGAGACTGTGGCCGCATGAAGGCTCAGGCAGATGCAGCTGACGTATAAAAGGTAAAAATTAAACAATAAAACTAACAAAACAATAAAACTAAAAAAAGGGCCTGGACTGGCTGATAAAACAAAAAAAGGGCCTGGACTGAGCATACTATCAAAAAAGGCCTGGACTGGCTGATAAAACAAAAAAGGGCCTGGACTGGCTGATACTAACAAAAATAAAAGGGCCTGGACTGGCTGATACAACAAAAAGGGCCTGGACTGGCTGATACTAACAAAAAGGGCCTGGACGGCTGATACTACAAAAAAAGGGGCCCGGACTGGCTGATAAAACAAAAAAGGGCCTGGACTGGCTGATACTAACAAAAATAAAAGGGCCTGGACTGGCTGATACTAACAAAAAAAAGGAGCCTGGACTGGCTGATAAAAAACAAAAAAAGGGCCTGGACTGGCTGATACTAAAAAAAAAAGGGCCTGGACTGGCTGATAAAAACAAAAAAGAGGGCCTGGACTGGCTGATAAAAACAAAAAAGGGGCCTGGACTGGCTGATACTAACAAAAAAGGGCCTGGACTGGCTGATAAAACAAAAAAAGGGCCTGGACTGGCTGATACTAACAAAAATAAAGGGCCTGGACTGGCTGATACTAACAAAAAAAGGCCTGGACTGGCTGATCAACAAAAAAAAGGGCCTGGACTGGCTGATAAAACGCGAAAAATGGGGCCTTCACTGGCTGATACTAACAGAAAAGCCTTAACTGACTAAAAAAAAAAAAAAGAAAAAAATTGGGAGCAATGGGGCGTTCCACCTTAAACAGTAATAATATGAAAACTTATTGTGATTGCGAGTGTTTCAGAAACAAAGATGAGCGTATAACGATCGGTCAACAAATTACTCTAGACTGAGTGAGTTAGAGTAGATGGTTGAAACAAAAGATGGTCCGAGGACGAACCAAGGGCAGGAAGGCCGTGTAAGGTTGCGTATATGACCATGCACCAGCAACATGCAGAACACCAGTGGTATGGAGGGCACATCACTGATGGGGGGTTTTTCTGTTTATGTCAGCGACTTTTTCGTCGCTGGGCATGCGTCTCTAAGAAATAACTCAGACTCGTGCTCCGGCATTCGTTGTAAACTGTTCACAATTAAGATCCGATCGCTCTGTATTTTGAATAAAACTAGTAAAAACCGAAACAACATTTCGTAATTCTAACACGAATAATAAAAATTTCGTCGTTTTTATGCTGTTTTACGCGTTAAAACGCAGATTAAAGCTCAAAACGTGCTGTTTTGCTAAAATAAACCTTTTCAAGCATTTTAGATCGTTGAAATCGTTCAAATAGAAGCAATATTAATAAAACGAATAATAAAAAATTCGTCGTTTTATGCTGTTTTACGCGTTAAAAAAGCAGGTTAAAGCTCAAAACGTGCTGTTTTGCTAAAATAAGCATTTTCAAGCATTTTAGATCTTTGAAATCGTTCAAATAGACGCAATAAAATAAAAACGAATAATAAAAATTCGTCGTTTTTATGCTGTTTTACGCGTTAAAACGCAGATTAAAGCTCAAAACGTGCTGTTTTGCTAAAATAAACATTTTCAAGCATTTTAGATCGTTGAAATCGTTCAAATAGACGCAATAAAATAAAAACGAATAATAAAAATTTCGTCGTTTTTATGCTTTTTACGCGTTAAAACGCGAATAAAGCTCAAAACGTGCTGTTTTGCTAAAATAAAGCATTTTCAAGCATTTTAGATCGTTGAAATCGTTTAAATAGACGCAATATTAATAAAAACGAATAATAAAAATTTCGTCGTTTTTATGCTGTTTTACGCGTTAAAACGCAGATTAAAACTCAAAACGTGCTGTTTTGCTAAAATAAGCATTTTCAAGCATTTTAGATCGTTGAAATCGTTAAATAGACGCAATATTAATAAAACGAATAATAAAAATTTCGTCGTTTTACGCTGTTTTACGCGTTAAAACGCAATAAAAGCTTTCAAAACGTGCTGTTTTGCTAAAATAGCATTTTCAACATTTTAGATCGTTGAAATCGTTCAAATAGACGAATAAAAATTTAACGAATAATAAATTTCGTCGTTTTAAGCAGATTTACGCGTTAAAACGCAGAATAAACTCAAAACGTTCATGTTTTGCTAAAATAAGCATTTTCAAGCATTTTAGATCGTTGAAATCGTTTAAATAGACGCAATATTAATAAAAACGAATAATAAAAATTTCGTCGTTTAATGCTGTTTACAAGTAAACGCAGATTAAAAGCTCAAAACGTGCTGTTTTGTTAAAATAAGCATTTCAAACATTTTAGATCGTTGAAATCGTTCAAATAGAAGCAATATTAATAAAACGAATAATAAAAATTTCGTCGTTTTAATGCTGTTTTACGCGTTAAAACGCAGATTAAAACTCAAAACGTGCTGTTTTAGCAAAATAAGCATTTTCAAGCATTTTAGATCGTTGAAAACGTTCAAATAGACGCAATATTAATTAAAAACGAATAAGTTAAATTTCGTCGAGACGCAATATAATAAAAACGAATAATAAAATTTCGTCGTTTTATGCTGTTTTACGCGTTAAAACGCAGAATAAAGCTCAAACGTGCCGTTTTGCTAAAATAAGCATTTTCAAGCATTTTAGATCGTTGAAATCGTTCAAATAGACGCAATATTAATAAAAACGAATAATAAAAATTCGTCGTTTTATGCTGTTTTACGCGTTAAAACGCAGATAAAGCTCAAAACGTGCTGTTTTGCTAAATAAGCATTTTCAGCATTTTAGATCGTTGAAATCGTTCAAATAGAAGCAATATTAAAAAACGAATAATAAAAATTTCGTCGTTTTTATGCTGTTTTACGCGTTAAAACGCAGATTAAAGCTCAAAACGTGCTGTTTTGCTAAAATAAGCATTTTCAAGCATTTTAGATCGTTGAAATCGTTCAAATAGACGCAATATTAATAAAAACGAATAATAAAAATTTCGTCGTTTTATGCTGTTTTACGCGTTAAAACGCAGATAAAAGCTCAAAACGTGCTGTTTTGCTAAAATAAGCATTTTCAAGCATTTTAGATCGTTGAAATCGTTCAAATAGACGCAATATTAATAAAACGAATAATAAAAATTCGTCGTTTTATGCTGTTTTACGCGTTAAAACGCAGAATAAAGCTCAAAACGTGCTGTTTTGCTAAAATAAGCATTTTCAAGCATTTTAGATCGTTGAAATCGTTCAAATAGACGCAATATTAATAAAAACGAATAATAAAAATTTCGTCGTTTTTATGCTGTTTTACGCGTTAAAACGCAGATTAAAGCTCAAAACGTGCTGTTTTGCTAAAATAAGCATTTTCAAGCATTTTAGATCGTTGAAATCGTTCAAATAGAGCAATATTAATAAAAACGAATAATAAAAATTTCGTCGTTTTTATGCTGTTTTACGCGTTAAAACGCAGATTAAACTCAAAACGTGCTGTTTTGCTAAAATAAGCATTTTCAAGCATTTTAGATCGTTGAAATCGTTCAAATAGACGCAATAAATAAAACGAATAATAAAATTTCGTCGTTTTATGCTGTTTTACGCGTTAAAACGCAGAATAAAGCTCAAAACGTGCTGTTTTGCTAAAATAAGCATTTTCAAGCATTTTAGATCGTTGAAATCGTTCAAATAGAGCAATATTAATAAAAACGAATAATAAAAATTTCGTCGTTTTTATGCTGTTTTACGCGTTAAAACGCAGATAAAGCTCAAAACGTGCTGTTTTGCTAAAATAAGCATTTCAAGCATTTTAGATCGTTGAAATCGTTCAAATAGACGCAATAATAATAAAAACGAATAATAAAAATTTCGTCGTTTTATGCTTTTTACGCGTTAAAACGCAGAATAAAGCTCAAAACGTGCTGTTTTGCTAAAATACATTTTCAAGCATTTTAGATCGTTGAAATCGTTCAAATAGACGCAATAAAAATAAAAACGAATAATAAAAATTTCGTCGTTTTATGCTGTTTTACGCGTTAAAACGCAGAATAAAGCTCAAAACGTGCTGTTTTGCTAAAATAAGCATTTTCAAGCATTTTAGATCGTTGAAATCGTTCAAATAGACGCAATATTAATAAAAACGAATAATAAAAAATTCGTCGTTTTTTATTGTTTTACGCGTTAAAACGCAGAATAAAGCTCAAAACGTGCCGTTTTGCTAAAATAAGCTTTTTTCAAGCATTTTAGATCGTTGAAATCGTTCAAATAGACGCAATATTAATAAAACGAATAATAAAAATTCGTCTTTTTTATGCTGTTTTACGCGTTAAAACGCAGATTAAAGCTCAAACGTGCTGTTTTGCTATTATTTTCAAACATTTTAGATCGTTGAAATCGTTCAAATAGAAGCAATATTAATAAAAAGGGAATAATAAAAATTCGTCGTTTTTATGCTGTTTACGCTTTAAAAACGCAGATTAAAGCTCAAAACGTGCTGTTTTGCTAAAATAAGCATTTTCAAGCATTTTAGATCGTTGAAACCCGTTCAAATAGACGCAATATTAATAAAAACGAATGAAAGGTTGCGTATATGACCATGCACCAGCAACATGCAGAACACCCAGTGGATATGGAGTCACATCACTGATGGGGTTTTCTGTTTATGTCGCGACTTGCGTCGCTGGGCTACGTCTCCTAGAAATAACTCGGGACTCGTGCTCCGGCATTCGTTGTAAACTGTTCACAATTAAAGATCCGATCGCTCTGTATTATTGAATAAAACTAGTAAACCGAAACAACATTTCGTAATTCTAACATCAGAAGTGGGATAGTATCCAAAACGCCTAAATTTGAAAATTTTTCTATAAAACTATTTTGCAAAACTAAAACAGCGAAATAAAGTGAAATGAGTGAAAGAGATAGTGAAGTTGATGGAGTTGAAGAAAGCGCGACAGCGGAAGTTGAGCATATTAACACCATACCCGAAAAGTTATGGAAGCGGCTTCGCCAAGCAAAAATAAATAAACAGCGAGAGAACGAGCTTTCAGTCAACAATTCCTGCACTATCAGCAACAGCACAAAGGTGATTGACCGATTTTTTAAGTTGCTGGGGGCCCAAAAAAATAATGTCAACCAGCCGATTGCATCAGACTTACTTGTAAGTAAACTGCCTGATTTCAAACTAACCCGATACGACCCTGACGATTCGCCGTACAGCATGAAGGAGTGGCGATATTGCATGTAGTTATAAAGACCGGTATTTAATAAATGATGAAGACATGATAATGAAGGTTGGCGAATCTCTTATGAACCGAGCATTAAAGTACTATTGTCACTGGAACCAAAATCTCGAACCTGGCAGAACCTAGTGAGCGCTCTAACAGCTCATTTCCCGTGATGGGAACGCCATTTACGCGCCTTTGTGCCTTAACAAATACACGTAGTTCAGATTGTAATAATTTCACAACATTTTGCCAAAAAGCTTCAGAAATAAATGCGATGCATGAACTTGATTTTCCGTGGAAGTAATGTTGAGCATCGTAGAGTTGCGAAAAAAGACTCGGAAGTTAGAACAGCAATTCGAATGACAAAACCTTCTAACGAAAGCGAGCTGATCACCCTTATGAGCGAGCGAGACAATGATTTAAGATTGCGTCACGAAGAGTCTCAAGTTCGTGGTAAACGCCAACACCAACATCGCTATGAGTCAAATAAACACAAAACAAACTACAAACACCGCGTCAGCATTTTGGGCAAATGTTTTTACTGCAAAAAAAGCCGGTCACAAAGCTCAGACTGCCTATTGAAGCAAAAAGCTGAAAATACAATTCCAACTCGAGACGAGATGGCTAGTAAACGTGCTCGATTATTTGTACCAATTGTAAAAATTGGGTCATACAAAAAGAGCAATGTTTTTAAGATTGGCTTTCGGAAAAGGACTACTAGTAATTTTACATAAAAAAGCTGTAAATAACTAAAATAGAATAGAATTTGCGGTTGTTACTGATGGTACCATACCAGACGCAAAACGCGCTGATAGGTTGGGATGTAATCAGTAGACCTGGTAAAACGAGAAAGTCAAAACCCAAACGAGCTTCAACATGACATAACTACAACTATTTTGATTTGCCGTCAAGAAAATAAAAATTATGCTAGATCAATTGTCAGGATTGGACGAGTTGTTAGTACAGAAAATAATTCATTTCCAATTCACAAAAAAAAATCACACCATCCGCTTGAACTACGGGTCAATTAAAGATTATGTCAAGACACTTTCACCGTTGCATATCGACCAAGACCATTGGCTTATGCCGCATACAATTAAAACAAATTATTGAGGAACAAATCGGTCAGGGAATTATTAGAGCTCCTCCGAATATGCAAGCCCAGTTGTTCTCGTGAAAAAAAAAAACAGGAGCCTCCGCTTATGCATCGAATTTTGAGATTAGAACAAGAGGGTTGTAGAGATCGGTATACATTGCCTGGATTCAGGACAAATTGATGCATTGAATGCGGCAAAGTTCTTTGCACTTGGATATGAAGTCAGGTTTCCCCAAATGCTTGTCAAGAAAGAATCAAGACACCTACTGGCGTTTTCACATCAGATGGTCATTATGAATACGATAGAATGCCGTTTGGATTTGTGAACTCACCAGCCTGTTATGAAAGGGCAATTGGCAAAGCCTTAAGCAAACTGAAGGATACAGTCGTAAATCTGCAGGCATATCAGGGGCAACGGACAAGTCGAACGAGTTATGAGAAGTTTGTTTACATGATGCGCGCCATTCTTAATGAACGCGATGAAAAACAATGGATCAATGAATTACCGAAAATCGAACATGACATGAACACCTTTGTGAATTAAATTACTGGTTGAAGACCACATGAATTAATGTTTGGAGCAAAAAAAGATTAACTGCAGTGCAAGATATGTTAAAAGATGTCCCCAACAACAAAATACTAATTTAGATGAATTTTAGGCTTTAGATTTCGTCCGTAAAATGGCGGAAAGTCGACAGAAAACAATTAGAGCTTTTTATAAAAAGAACGGTTGCTAAAGTGTTTGCAACTGGTGACCTAGTATTAGTAGAGGAGACCAATGCGGTGGCGGTAAATTGAAAGCTAAATATAAAGGACCATTCAGAAATACTTAAATGTTTACCGAATGAAAGGTCGTACTGAAAAGGGTAAATGAACAAATGAGGACCACTGTTGCTGGTCAAGATCAAATGAGACTGTGGCCGCATAGAAGGCTCAGGCAGATGCAGCTGACGTATAAAAGGTAAAAAAAATTAAACAATAAAACTAACAAAACAATAAAACTAACAAAAAAAAAGGGGCCCGGACTGGCTGATAAAAACAAAAAGGGCCTGGACTGGCTGATACTAACAAAAAAAAAAGGGCCTGGACTGGCTGATACTAACAAAAAAGGGCCTGGACTGGCTGATACTAACAAAAAAAAAGGGCCTGGACTGGCTGATACTAACAAAAAAGGGGCCCGGACTGGCTGATAAAACAAAAAAGGCCTGGACTGGCTGATACAACAAAAATAAAAAGGGCCTGGACTGGCTGATACTACAAAAAAAAAGGGCCTGGACTGGCTGATAAAACAAAAAAAAGGGCCTGGACTGGCTGATACCAACAAAAAAGGGCCTGGACTGGCTGATAAAAAAAAAAAAGGGCCTGGACTGGCTGATAAAAACAAAAAAAGGCCGGACTGGCTGATACTAACAAAAAAGGGGCCCGGACTGGCTGTAAAACAAAAAAAGGGCCTGGACTGGCTGATACTAACAAAATAAAAAGGGCCTGGACTGGCTGATACTAACAAAAAAAAGGGCCTGGACTGGCTGATACTAACAAAAAAAAAAAAGGGGCCTGGACTGGCTGATAAAACGAAAATGGGGCCTTCACGGCTGATAAATTAACAGAAAAGCATACTGACTAAAAAAAAAAAAAAAAAAAAATTGGGAGCAATGGGGCGTTCCACCTTAAACAGTAATAATATGAAAACTTATGTGATTGCGAGTGTTTCAGAAAACAAAAAATGAGCGTATAACAGATCTGGTCAACAAACTACTCTAGACTGAGTGAGTTAGAGTAGATGGTTGAAACAAAAGATGGTCCGAGGACGCACCAAGGGCAGGAAAGCCGTGTAAGGTTGCGTATATGACCATGCACCAGCAACATGCAGAACACCCAGTGGATAGGAGTCACATCACTGATGGGGGTTTTTTTGTTTATGGCGACTTGCGTCGCTGGGCATGCGTCTCCTAAGAAATAAATCAGACTCGTGCTCCGGCATTCGTTGTAAACTGTTCACAATTAAGATCCGATCGCTCTGTATTATTGAATAAAACTAGTAAAACCGAAACAACATTTCGTAATTCTAACACGAATAATAAAAATTTCGTCGTTTTTATGCTGTTTTACGCGTTAAAACGCAGATTAAAGCTCAAAACGTGCTGTTTTGCTAAAATAAGCCTTTTCAAGCATTTTAGATCGTTGAAATCGTTCAAATAGAAGCAATATTAATAAAAACGAATAATAAAAATTCGTCGTTTTTATGCTGTTTTACGCGTTAAAACGCAGATTAAAGCTCAAAACGTGCTGTTTTCTAAAATAAGCATTTTCAAGCATTTTAGATCTTTGAAATCGTTCAAATAGACGCAATAAAAATAAAAACGAATAATAAAATTTCGTCGTTTTATGCTGTTTTACGAGTTAAAACGCAGATTAAAAGCTCAAAACGTGCTGTTTTTTTTAAAATAAGCATTTTCAAACATTTTAGATCGTTGAAATCGTTCAAATAGAAGCAATATTAATAAAAACGAATAATAAAAAATTCGTCGTTTTATGCTGTTTTACGCGTTAAAACGCAGATTAAAGCTCAAAACGTGCTGTTTTGCTAAAATAAGCATTTTCAAGCATTTTAGATCGTTGAAATCGTTCAAATAGAAGCAATATTAATAAAAACGATTAATAAAAATTCGTCGTTTTATGCTGTTTTACGCGTTAAAACGCAGATTAAAGCTCAAAACGTGCAGTTTTGCTAAAATAAGCATTTTCAAGCATTTTAGATCGTTGAAATCGTTCAAATAGACGCAATAAAATAAAAACGAATAATAAAAATTTCGTCGTTTTATGCTATTTTACGCGTTAAAATGCAGAATAAAGCACAAAACGTGCTGTTTTGCTAAAATAAGCATTTTCAAGCATTTTAGATCGTTGAAATCGTTCAAATAGACGCAATAAAATAAAACGAATAATAAAAATTTTCGTTTTTTTATGCTGTTAACGCGTTAAAAAGCAAAAAAAGCTAAAACGTGCTGTTTTGCAAAATATGCATTTTCAAGCTTTGATCGTTGAAATCGTTAAATAAAACGCAATAATAAAAACATAATAAAATTCGTCGTTTTTATGCTGATTACGCGTTAAAACGCAGAATAACTCAAAACGATGCCGTTTTGCTAAAAATAAAGCATTTTCAACATTTTAGATCGTTGAAATCGTTTAAATAGACGTATATTAATAAAACGAATAATAAAAAATTCGTCGTTTTTATGCTGTTTTACGTTAAAACGCAATTAAAGCTCAAAAACGTGCTGTTTGCTAAAATAAGCATTTTTAAGCATTTTAGTCGTTTCTCGTTCAAATAGACAATATTAAATAAAACGAATATAAAATTTCGTCGTTTTATGCTGTTTTACGCGTTAAAACGCAGATTAAAGCTCAAAACGTGCTGTTTTGCTAAAATAAGCATTTTCAAGCATTTTTAGATAGTTGAAATCGTTCAAATAGATCAATATTAATAAAAACGGAATAATAAAAAAATTCGTCGTTTTTATGCTGTTTACAGTTAAAAACGCAGATTAAAACTCAAAACGGTGTTATGTTAAAATAACATTTTCAAACATTTTAGATCCGTTGAAATCGTTCAAATAGAAGCAATATTAATAAACGATAATAAAAATTCGTCGTTTTTATGCTGTTACGCGTTAAAACGCAAAATTAAAGTCAAAACGTGCTGATTTTGCTAAAATAAGCATTTTCAAGCATTTTAGATCGTTGAAATAGTTCAAAGGCGCAATATTAAATAAACGATAAAAAATTTCGCGTTTATGCTGTTTTACGCGTTAAAGCACGATTAAATAAAAGTGCTGTTTTGCTAAAATAAGCTCAAAGCATTAGATCGTTGGAAATCGTTCAAAAAAGCAATATTAATAAAAACGAATAATAAAATTCGTCGTTTTATTGATTTACGCGTTAAAACGCAGATTAAACTCAAAATGCTGTTTTGCTAAAATAAGCATTTTCAAGCATTTTGATCTTTGAAATCGTTCAAATAGACGCAATAAAATAAAAACGAATAATAAAAATATTGCGTTTTATGCGTTTTACGCGTTAAAACGCAGATAAAGCGCAAAACGTGCTGTTTTTGCTAAAATAAGCATTTTCAAGCATTTTAATCGTTGAAATCACGTTCAAATAGACGCAATATTAATAAAACGAATAATAAAAATTTCGTCGTTTTTATGCTGTTTTAGAGTTAAAACGCAGATTAAAGCTCAAAACGTGCTGTTTTTTTAAAATAAGCATTTTCAAACATTTTAGACGTTGAAATCGTTCAAATAGAAGCAATATTAATAAAACGAATAATAAAAAATTCGTCGTTTTTATGCTGTTTTACGCGTTAAAACGCAGAAAGCTCAAAACCTGCTGTTTTGCTAAAATAAGCATTTTCAAGCATTTTAGATCGTTGAAATCGTTCAAATAGACGCAATAAAAATAAAAACGAATAATAAAATTTCGTCGTTTTTATGCTGTTTTACGCGTTAAAACGCAGAATAAAGCTCAAAACGTGCTGTTTTGCTAAAATAAGCATTTTCAAGTATTTTAGATCGTTAAATCGTTCAAATAGACGCAATATTAATAAAAACGAATAATAAAAATTTCGTCGTTTTATGCTGTTTTACGCGTTAAAACGCAGATAAACTCAAAACGTGCTGTTTTGCTAAAATAAGCATTTTCAAGCATTTTAGATCGTTGAAATCGTTCAAATAGACGCAATATTAATAAAAACGAATAATAAAAATTTCGTCGTTTTTTATGCTGTTTTACGCGTTAAAACGCAGATTAAAGCTCAAAACGTGCTGTTTTGCTAAAATAAGCATTTTCAACATTTTAGACGTTGAAATCGTTCAAATAGAAGCAATATTAATAAAAACGAATAATAAAAATTCGTCGTTTTTATGCTGTTTACGCGTTAAAACGCAGATTAAAGCTCAAAACTGCTGTTTTGCTAAAATAAGCATTTTCAAGCATTTTAGATCGTTGAAATCGTTCAAATAGACGCAATATTAATAAAACGAATAATAAAAATTTCGTCGTTTTTATGCTGTTTTACGCGTTAAAACGCAGATTAAAGCTCAAAACGTGCTGTTTTGCTAAATAAGCATTTCAAGCATTTTAGATCGTTGAAATCGTTCAAATAGAAGCAATATTAATAAAAAACGAATAATAAAAATTTCGTCGTTTTTTTGCTGTTTTACGCGTTAAAACGCAGAATAAAAGCTCAAAACGTGCTGTTTTGCTAAAATAAGCATTTTCAAGCATTTTAGATCGTTGAAATCGTTCAAATAGACGCAATATTAATAAAAACGAATAATAAAAAATTCGTCATTGTTATGCTCTTTACGCGTTAAAGCGATTAAAGCCAAAACGTGCTGTTTGCTAAAATAAGCATTTTCAAGCTTTTAGTCGTTGAAATCGCTAAATAGACGCAATATAATAAAACGAATAATAAAAATTTCGTCGTTTTTTGCTGTTTTACGCGTTAAAACGAGATAAAAGCTCAAAACGTGCCGTTTTGCTAAAAAAAGCATTTTCAAGCATTTTAATCGTTGAAATCGTTCAAATAGAAGCAATATTAATAAAAACGAATAATAAAAAATTCGTCGTTTTTTTGCTGTTTACGCGTTAAAACGCAGATTAAAACTCAAAACATGCTGTTTTGCTAAAATAACATTTTCAAGCATTTTAGATCGTTGAAATCGTTCAAATAGACGCAATATTAATAAAAACGGAATAAAAAATTCGACGTTTTATGCTGTTTTACGAAGTTAAAACGCAGATTAAAGCTCAAAACGTGCTGTTTTGTTAAAATAAACACGGGATTTTAGATCGTTGAAATCGTTAAATAAACAATATTAAAAAACGAATAATAAAAATTCGTCGCTTTTATGCGTTTTACGCGTTAAAACGCAGATTAAAAGCTCAAAACGTGCTGTTTGCTAAAATAAGCATTTTCACATTTTAGATCGTTGAAATCGTTCAAATAGAAGCAATATTAAAAAACGAATAATAAAAAATTCGTCGTTTTTTATATTGTTTTCGCGTTAAAACGCAGATTAAAACTTCAAAACGTGCTGTTTTGCTAAAATAAGCATTTTTCAAGCATTTTAGACGTTGAAATCGTTCAAATGAGAATTTAATAAAAACGAATAATAAAAATTTTGTTTTTATGCTGTTTTACGCGTTAAAACGCAGATTAAACTCAAAACGTCTTTTTAAATAAGCATTTTCAAGCATTTTGATGTGAAATCGTTTCAAATAGATAATATTAATAAAAACGAATAATAAAAAAATTTGTCGTTTTTTTGCTTTACGCGTTAAAACGCAGTTAAACTCAAAACGTGCTGTTTTGAAAAAAAAAAAGCATTTTCAAGCATTTTAGATCGTTGAAATCGTTCAAATAAAGAAATATTTATAAAAAAGAATAATAAAAATTTTTGTCGTTTTAGCTGTTTTAAGCGTTAAACGCAGATTAAACTCAAAACGATGCTGTTTTGCTAAAATAAGCATTTTCAAGCATTTTTAGATCGTTGAAATCGTTAAATAGGCAAATTAATAAAACGAATAATAAAAATTGTCATTTTATGCTTTTTACCCTTAAAACGCAGATTAAAACTCAAAACGTCTGTTTGCTAAAATAAGCATTTTCAAGCATTTTAGTCGTTGAAATCGCTAAATAGACGCAATAATAATAAAAACGATAATAAAAATTTCGTCGTTTTTTATCTGTTTTACGCGTTAAAACGAAAAATTAAACTCAAAACGTCGTTTTGCTAAAATAACATTTTCAAGCATTTTAGATCGTTGAAATCCCTTAAAAGAGCAATATTAATAAAAACGATAATAAAAAATTGTCGTTTTATGCTGTTTTGCGTTAAAAAGCAGATTAAAACTCAAAACGTGCTGTTTGCTAAAATAAGCATTTTTCAAGCATTTTAGATCGTTTAGTCCGTTCAGAAGTAGAAGCAATATTAATAAAAACGGAATAATAAAAAAATTTATCACGTTTTATGCTGTTTTACGCGTTAAAACGCAGATTAAAACTCAAAACGTGCTGTTTTGCTAAAATAAGCATTTTTCAAGCATTTTAGATCCGTTGAAATCGTTCAAATAGAGAAGCAATATTAATAAAAACGACCGTAAAAATTTCGTCGTTTTTATGCTGTTTAAAGCGTTAAAACGCAGATTAAAGCTCAAAACGTGCTGTTTTGCTAAAATAAGCATTTTCAAGCATTTTAGATCGTTGAAATCGTTCAAATAGTCGCAATAAAATAAAAACGAATAATAAAATTTCGTCGTTTTTTTATGCTGTTTTACGCGTTAAAACGCAGAATAAAACTCAAAACGTGCTGTTTTGCTTTAAAATAAGCATTTTTCAAGCATTTTAGATCGTTGAAATCGTTCAAATAGACGCAATATTATTAATAAAACGAATAATAAAAATTTCCGTCGTTTTTATGCTGTTTTACGCGTTAAAACGCAGATTAAAGCCTCAAAACGTGCTGTTTTGCTTTAAAATAAAGCATTTTCCGGCATTTTAGATCGGTGAAATCGTTCCAAATAGACCCAATATTAATAAAAACGAATAATAAAATTCGATACGTTTTATGCTGTTTGCGTTGAAACGCAGATTAAAACTCAAAAAACGTGCTGTTTGCTAAAGTAGCATTTTTCAAGCATTTTAGATTGTTGAAATCGTTCAAATAGAAACAATATTAATAAAAACGAATAATAAAATTTATCGTTTTTATGCTGTTTTACAGTTAAAACGCAGATTAAAGCTCAAAACGTGCTGTTTTGTTAAAATCGCTTACATTTTCAAGCATTTTAGATCGTTGAAATCGTTCAAATAGAAGCAATGCCAATAAAAAACGAATAATAAAAAATTCATTACGTTTTATGCTGTTTTACGCGTTAAAACGCAGTTAAAACTCAAACGTGCTGTTTTGCTAAAATAAGCATTTCAAAGCATTTTTGAATCGTTTTTAATCACGTTCCAAATAGACGCAATATTAATAAAAAAACGAATAATAAAAATTTCGTCGACATAACATTTTACGCGCGTTAAAACGCAGATTAAAACTCAAAACGTGCTGTTTTTGCTAAAAATTTAGCATTTTCAAGCATTTTAGATCCGTTGAAATCGTTCAAATAGAATCAATATTAATAAAAAACAAATAATAAAAATTCGTCGTTTTATGCTGTTTTACGAGTTAAAACGCAGATTAAAACTCAAAACGTGCTGTTTTGTTAAAAATAAGCATTTTCAAAATATTTTAGATCGTTGAAATCGTTCAAATAAAACAATATTAATAAGAAACGAATAATACAAAAATTCGTCGTTTTATGCTGTTTACGTTAAAACGCAGATTAAAGCTCAAAACGTGCTGTTTTGCTAATATAAGCATTTTCAAGCATTTTAGATCGTTGAAATCGTTCAAATAGAAGCAATATTAATAAAAAACGAATAATAAAAATTCGTCGTTTTGCTTCTGTTTTACGCGTTAAAACGCAGATTAAAGCTCAAAACGTGCTGTTTTTTGCTGAAATGGCAAAAGCATTTTCAGCATTTTAGATCGTTGAAATCGTTCAAATAGAAGCAATATTGTAAAAAAACGAATAATAAAATTTCACCGTCGTTTTATGCTGTTTAAGCGTTAAAACGCAGATTAAAAAGCTCAAAACGTGCTGTTTTTTGCTAAAATAAGCTTGTTTTCAAGCATTTTAAAGATCCGTTGAAATCGTTCAAAATAGTCGCAATAAAAATAAAAACGAATAATAAAAAGGAATTTCGTCGTTTTTTATGCTGTTTACGCGTTAAAACGCAGGAGCCGAAGCTCAAAATGTGCTGTTTTGCGCTTAAAAGGCAGCATTTTCAAGCGGCGTACAGATCGTTGAAATCGTTCCAGAATGAGCGCAATATTAAATAAAACGAATAATAAAATTTCGTGGTTTTTATGCTGTTTTGCGCGTTAAAACGCAGATTTAAAACTCAAAACGTGCTGTTTTTGCTAAAATAAGCATTTTCAAGCATTTTTAGATCGTTGAAATCGTTCCAAATAGACGCAGTAATGAAAGCAAAACTGAATAATAAAATTCGTCGTTTTTATGCTGTTTTACGCGCGTTGAACGCAGATTAAAGCTCAAAACGTGCTGTTTTGCTAAAACCGGCATTTTCAAGCATTTTAGATCGTTGAGTAATTTCCAAATAGAAATATTAATAAAAAGCAGATAATAAAAATTTATCGTTTTTTATGCTGTTTTACGAAGTTAAACGCAGATTAAAACATCAGCGTGCTGTTTTTGTTAAAATAAAAGCATTTTCAAGCATTTTAGATCGTTTAAAAATCGTTCCGTAAAGCAATATTAATAAAAACGAATAATAAAAAATTCGTCGTTTTTATGCTGTTTTACGCGTTAAAACGTGATTAAAGCTCAAAACGTGCTGTTTCAAATAAAGCATTTTTAGATCGTTGAAATCGTTCGAAATAGACGCAATATTTATTTGAAAAACGGAATAGCCATTTCATTATTTTATGCTGTTTAAGCGTTAAAACGCAGACCGGCTCCAAAACGTGCTGTTTTGCTAAAATAAGCATTTCGGCATTTTTAGATCGTTCAAATCGTTCAAATGAGTCGCGGCAAAAATAAAAAACGAATAATAAAAATTTCGTCGTTTATGCTGTTTTACGCGTTAAAACGCAGAATAAAGCTCAAAAATGTGCTGTTTTGCTAAAATAAGCATTTTCAAGCATTTTTAGATCACGTTGAAATCGTTCAAATAGACGCAATATTAATAAAAACGAATAATAAAAATTTCGTCGTTTTATGCTGTTTACGCGCTTAGCAGATTAAAAGCTCAAACGTGCTGTTTTGCTAAAATAAGCATTTTCAAAGCATTTTAGGTCGTTGAGTCGTTCAAATGGGCCGCGTAGTAATAAAACGAATAGCCGAAATTTGAAGTCGTTTTATGCTGTTTTACGCGTTGAAACGCAGATTGAAGCTCAAAACGTGCTGTTTGCTAAAATAAACTTTTCAATTTTAGATCGTTGAAATCGTTCAAATAGAAGCAATATTAATAAAAACGAATAATAAAAATTTATCGTTTTATGCTGTTTTGAGTTAAAGAAACGCAGATTAAAAGCTCAAAACGTGCTGTTTTGTTAAAATAAACATTTTCGCAAGCATTTTAGATCGTTGAAATCATTCCAAATAGAAGCAATAGTAAGCCAAAACGAATAATAAAAAGAATTCTACGTCGTTTTATGCTGTTTTACGCGTTAAACGCAGATTAAAGCTCAAAACGTGCTGTTTTGCTAAAATAAAGCATTTTCAAGCATTTTAGATCGTTGAAATCGTTCAAATAGACGCAATATTAAGGAAAACGAATAATAAAAATTTCGTCGTTTTTATGCTGTTTTACGCGTTAAAGCATTGAATTAAAAGCTCAAAAACATTATGTTTTTGCTAAAATAATCATTTCAAGAATTTTAGATCGTTGGGAAATCGTTCAAACAGACGCAATATTAATAAAAAGGAATAATAAAAATTCGTCGTTTTTATGCTGTTTTACGCGTTAAAACGCAGATTAAAACTCAAAACATTAACTGTTTGCACAAAATAAGCATTTCAGCATTTTAGATCGTTGAAATCCTCGTTCAAATAGAAACAATATTAATAAAAACGAATAATAAAAAAAAATTCGTGAATTTTTTATGCTGTTTACGCGTTTAAAACGCAGATTAAATCTCAAAACGTGCTGTTTTGCTAAAATAAAGCATTTTCAAGCATTCTAGATCGTTGCAATCACGTTCAAATAGACGCAATATTAATAAAACGAATAATAAAATTTCACGTCATTTTTATGCTGTTTTACGCGTTAAAACGCAGATTAAAGCTCAAAACGTATGACTTTGCACGGCAAAGCATTCTCCAGCATTTTGAATGCGTTGAGAATGTTTAATAGAACCAATATTGGCCAAAGCGAATAATAAAATTCGTCGTTTTTATGCTGTTTTACGCGCGTTAAAACGCAGATTAAAACTCAAAACGTGCTGTTTTGCTAAAATAAGCATTTTCAAGCATTTTAGATCCGTTGAAATCGTTCAAATAGACGCAATAAAAATAAAACGAATAATAAAAAGAATTTCGTCACGTTTTTATGCTGTTTACGCGTTAAAACGCAGGGTAAAACTCAAAACGTGCTGTTTTGCTAAAATACATTTTCAAGCATTTTAATCGTTGAAATCGTTCAAATAGAGCAATATAATAAAACGAATAATAAATTCGTCTTTTATGCTGTTTTACGCGTTAAAACGCAGATTAAAGCTCAAAACGTGCTGTTTTGTAAAATAAGCATTTTAGATTTAATCGTTGAAATGTCAAATAACAATATAAAAAAACGATATAAAATTCGTCGTTTTATGCTGTTTTCAAACAGTTAACAAACGTCTGTGCTAAATAGCATTTCAAATTAGTCGTTGAATCGTTCAAATAGAGCATATAATAAAAACGATAATAAAATTCGCTTTTAGCTTTTCGCGTTAAAACGCGTAATCAAACTGCTTTTTGCAAATAATTTTCGCATTTAGATCGTTGAAATCTTCAAAGAATAATAAATAAATGATTCTAAAATTAAATCGTTTGTAACCATTTTACGCGTTAAATAGCTAGATTAATTCTTTTGTTTTTCGCGTTAAAACGCAGATTAAAGCTCAAAACGTGCTGTTTGCTAAAATAAGCATTTTCAAGCATTTTAGATCGTTGAAATCGTTCAGAGTAGAGCAATATTAATAAAAACGGAATAATAAAAATTTCGTCGTTTTATGCTGTTTTACGCGTTGCCAAAACGCTGATTAAAACTCAAAACCGTGCTGTTTTTGCTAAAATAAGCATTTTCAAGCATTTTAGATCGTTGGAAATCCGTTCAAATAGACGCAATATTAATAAAACGAATAATAAAAATTCGTCGTTTTATGCTGTTTTACGCGTTAAAACCTGCGTTTAACGTTTTTAACTACCTGTATTAATAAAACGAATAATAAAATTCGTCGTTTTTATGCTGTTTTACGCGTTAAAACCAACGTTTTAACGTTTAACTACGTTTTAATCTGCATTAAAGCTCAAAACGGTATATTTTAAAATAAGCATTTTCAAGCATTTTAGATGTTGAAATCGTTCAAATAGACGCAATATTATTAAAAACGAATAATAAAAATTTCGTCGTTTTATGCTGTTTTATGCGTTAAAACGTAGAATGAAGCTCAAAACGTGCTGTTTTTGCTAAAATAAAGCATTTTCCAGTATTTTAGATCGTTGAAATCGTTCAAATAGGAAGCAATAATAAAAACAGATAATAAAAAATTCGTCGTTTTATGCTGTTTTTACGCGATTACAAGAAACGCAGATTAAAGCTAAAACGTGCTGTTTTTGCTAAAATAAAAGCATTTTCAACATTTTTAGATCGTTGAAATCGGTCAAATGAAGCAATATTAATAAAAACGAATAATAAAAAATTCGTCGTTTTTTGTACTGTTTTGCGTTAAAACGCAGATTAAAGCAAAACTGTATTTTGCTAAAATAAGCATTTTCAAGCATTTTAGATCGTTGAAATCGTTCAAATGGAAACAATATTAATAAAAACGAATAATAAAAAATTCGTCGTTTTTTATGCTGTTTTACGCGTTAAACGCAGATTAAAACTCAAAACGTGCTGTTTTGCTAAATAAAACATTTCGGCATTTTAGATCGTTGAAATGATTTCAAATAGACGCAATATTAATAAAAACGAATAATAAAAATTTCGTCGTTTTTATGCTGTTTTACGCGTTAAACGCTGATTAAAGCTCAAAACGTGCTGTTTTGCTAAAATAAGCATTTTTCAAGCACATTTTAGATCGGTGAAATCGTTCAAATAGACGCAATAAAAATAAAAAACGAATAATAAAAAATTCGTCGTTTTTGCTGTTTACGCGTTAAAGCGCAGATTAAACTCAAAACGATGCTGTTTTGCACAAATAAGCGGCAAAGCATTTTAGATCGTTTGAAATCGTATCAAATAGACGCAATAAAATAAAAAACGGAATAATAAAATTCCGTCGTTTTTTATGCTGTTTTACGCGTTAAGAGCACGGGGCCAAAAACTCAAAACGTGCTGTTTTTGCTAAAATAAGCATTTTCAAGCATTTTTAGATCGTTGAAATCGTTCAAATAGAAGCAATATTAATAAAACAGATAGCCAAATTTGTGTTTTATGCTGTTTTACGCGTTAAAGCGCAGATTAAACTCAAAGCGTGCTGTTTTGCTAAAATAAAGCATTTTCAAGCATTTTAGATCGTTGAAATCGTTTCAGAATAGACGCAATGTTAATAAAGCAAATAATAAAAAATTCGTCGTTTTATGCTGTTTTACGCGCGTTAAACGCAGATTAAGCTCAAAACGCGTGCTGTTTTGCTAAAATGCGCTGTTACAAGCATTTTTAGATCGTTGAAATCGTTCAAATAGAAGCAATATTAATAAAAACGAATAATAAAAAATTCAGTCGTTTTTATGCTGTTTTTACGCGTTAAAACGCAGATTAAAACAAAACGTGCTGTTTTCTTTCAAAATAAGCATTTTCAAAGCATTTTTAGATCGTTGAAATCGTTCAAATAGACGCAATATTAATAAAAACGAATAATAAAATTTCGTCGTTTTTATGCTGTTTTATGCGTTAAAACGCAGAATAAAGCTCAAAACGTGCTGTTTTGCTACGCGGCCAGCTTATTTTTCAAGTATTTTAGATCGTTGAAATCTGATTTCAAATAGAAGCAATATTAATAAAAAACGAATAATAAAAATTCGTCGTTTTACATGCTGTTTTACGCGTTAAAACGCTGATTAAAGCTCGGCGTGCTGTTTTGCTACAAAATAACATTTTCAAGCATTTAGATCGTTGAAATCGTTCAAATAGACGCAATAAAATAAAAACGAATAATAAAATTCGCCGTTTTTTTATGCACTGTTTACGCGCGTTAAAGCGCAGATTAAAGCTCAAAACGTGCTGTTTTGCTTTAAAATAAGCACATTTTCAAGCATTTTAGATCGTTGCGAAATCGTTCAAATAGACGCAATAAAAATAAAAACGAATAATAAAAATTCCCGTCGATTTTTTGCTGTTTTGCGCGTTAAACGCAGAATAAAGCTCAAAACGTGCTGTTTTTGCTAAAATAAGCATTTTCAAGCATTTTTAGATCGTTGAAATCGTTCAAATAGACGCAATATTAATAAAAACAAATAATAAAATTCGATGCGTTTTTTATGCTGTTTTACGCGCGTTAAAACGCAGATTAAAGCTCAAAACTGTGCTGTTTTTGCACAAAATAAGCATTTTCAAGCATTTTAGATCGTTGAAATCGTTCAAATAGACGCAATATTAATAAAAAACAAATAATAAAAAATTCGTCGTTTTATGCTGTTTTACGCGTTAAAACGCAGATTAAACTCAAAACGTGCTGTTTTGCTAAAATAAACATTTTCAAACATTTTAGATCGTTGAAATCGTTCAAATAGAAGCAATATTAATAAAAACGAATAATAAAAAATTCGTCGTTTTTTATGCTGTTTTTACGCGTTGAAACGCAGATTAAAGCTCAAAACGTGCTGTTTTGCTAAAATAAAGCATTTTTCAGCGACTTTTAGATCGTTGGAAATCGGTAAAATAGAAGTAATATTAATAAAACGAATAATAAAAAAATTCGTCGTTTTATGCTGTTTTTGCGTTAAAACGCAGATTAAACTCAAAACGTGCTGTTTTTGCTAAAATAAGCACTTTCAAGCATTTTAGATCGTTGAAATCGTTCAAATAAACAATATTAATAAAAACGAATAATAAAAATTTCGTCGTTTTGTAATAACTTTACGCGTTAAACGCAGATTAAAGCTCAAAACGTGCTGTTTTTGCCAAGTAAGCATTTTCAAGCATTTTAGATCGTTGAAATCGTTCAAATAGACGCAATATTAATAAAAACGAATAATAAAAATTTCGTCATTTTTATGCTGTTTTACGCGTTAAAACGCAGATTAAAACTCAAAACGTGCTGTTTTGCCAAAATAAGCATTTTCAAGCATTTTGGATCGTTAAAAATCGTTCAAATAGACGCAATGTGTAAAAACGAATAATAAAAATTTCGTCACGTTTTTATGCTGTTTTTTGCGTTAAAACGCAGATTAAAAGCTCAAAACGTGCTGTTTTGCTAAAATAAGCATTTTCAAGCATTTTAGATCGTTGAAATCGTTCAAATAGAAGCAATATTAATAAAAACGAATAATAAAAGATTCGTCGTTTTTATGCTGTTTTACGCGTTAAAACGCAGATTAAAAGCTCAAACGTTACTTGTTTTGCTAAAATAAAGCATTTTCAAGCATTTAGATCGTTGAAATCGTTCAAATAGAAGCAATATTAGTAAAAACGAATAGCCAGAACATTCGTTTTATGCTCTTACGCGTTAAAACGCAGATTAAAGCTCAAAACGTGCTGTTTGCCAAGATAAACATTTTTCAAACATTTTAGATCGTTGGGAAATCGTTCAAATAGACGCAATATTAATAAAAACGAATAATAAAAATTTCGTCGTTTTTATGCTGTTTTGCGTTAAAACGCTGATTAAAGCGCTCAAACGTGCTGTTTTTGCTAAAATAAAAGCATTTTCAAGCATTTTAGATCGTTTGAAATCGTTCAAATAGACGCAATATTAATAAAAACGAATAATAAAAATTCGTCGTTTTTGTGCTGTTTTACGCGTTAAAACCTGCGTTTTAACGTTTTAACACAATATTAATAAAAACGGAATAATAAAAATTCGTCGTTTTTTTTATGCTGTTTTGCCGTTAAGGCAACGTTTAACGTTTTAACTACGTTTTAATCTGCATTAAAGCTCAAAACGTGCTGTTTTGCTAAAATAAGCATTTTCAAGCATTTTTGAATCGTTGAAATCGTTAAATAGACGCAATATTAATAAAAACAGATAATAAAAATTTCGTCCGTTTTATGCTGTTTTTATGCGTTAAAACGGGATAAAGCTCAAAACGTGCTGTTTTGCTAAAATAAAACACTTCAAGTATTTTAGATCGTTGAAATCGTTCAAATAGAAGCAATATTAATAAAAACGAATAATAAAAAAATTCGTCGTTTTTTTATGGCTTTTGTTTTACGCGTTAAAACGCAGATTAAAACTCAAAACGTGCTGTTTTTGCGGAAATAAAGCATTTTCAAACGTGCAGATCTGAAATCGTTCAAATAGACGCAATATTAATAAAAACGAATAATAAAAATTCGTCGTTTTTGTATGCTGTTTACGCGATTAAACGCAGATTAAAACTCAAAACGATGCTGTTTTGCTAAATAAAGCATTTTCAAGCATTTTAGATCGTTGAAATCGTTCAAATAGACGCAATATTAATAAAAACGAATAATAAAAAGTTCGTCGTTTTATGCTGTTTTACGCGTTAAAACCTGCGTTTAACGTTTTAACTACCTGTAGTAATAAAAACGAATAATAAAATTCGTCCGTTTTATGCTGTTTTACGCGTTAAAACCAACGTTTTAACGTTTAACTACGTTTAATCTGCATTAAAGCTCAAAACGTGCTGTTTTGCTAAAATAAGCATTTTCAAGCATTTTAGATCGTTGAAATCGTTCAAATAGACGCAATATTAATAAAAACGAATAATAAAAAATTTTGTCGTTTTATGCTGTTTTATGCGATAAAGCGCAGAATAAAGCTCAAAACGTGCTGTTTTGCTAAAATCAGCATTTTCAAGTATTTTAGATCGTTGAAATCGTTCAAATAGAAGCAATATTAATAAAAACGAATAATAAAAAATTCGTCGTTTTTATGCTGTTTTACGCGTTAAAACGCAGATAAAAGCTCAAAACGTGCTGTTTTGCTAAAATAAGCATTTTTAAGCATTTTAGATCGTTGAAATCGTTCAAATAGACGCAATATTAATAAAAACGAATAATAAAAATTCGTCGTTTTTATGCTGTTTTACGCGTTAAAACCTGCGTTTTAACGTTTTAACTGCCAATATTAATAAAAACGAATAATAAAAATTCGTCGTTTTTATGCTGTTTTACGCGTTAAAACCAACGTTTTAACGTTTTAACTACGTTTTAATCTGCATTAAAGCTCAAAACGTGCTGTTTTGCTAAAATAAGCATTTTCAAGCATTTTAGATCGTTGAAATCGTTCAAATAGACGCAATATTAATAAAAACGAATAATAAAATTTCGTCGTTTTTATGCTGTTTTATGCGATAAAGCGCAGAATAAAGCTCAAAACGTGCTGTTTTGCTAAAATCAGCATTTTCAAGTATTTTAGATCGTTGAAATCGTTCAAATAGAAACAATATTAATAAAAACGATAATAAAAAATTCGTCGTTTTTATGCTGTTTTACGCGTTAAAACGCAGATTAAAGCTCAAAACGTGCTGTTTTTCTAAAATAAGCATTTAAGCATTTTAGATCGTTGAAATCGTTCAAATAGACGTCAATATTAATAAAAACGAAATCGAAATTCGTCTTTATTAATTTTACGCGTTAAAACGTGTTAAAGCTTTACGTGTTTTTAAAAGAGATTTTCAAGCATTTTTGTTGAAATGCATGAAGCTATAATAAAACGAATAATAAAAATGTCGTTTTATGTTTTACGATATAAAACGCAGATTGCCAAAACGTGCTGTTTTGTTAAAATAAGCTTTAAAGTGTTTTGATCGTTTCGTTTCAAATAGATGTGAAATTAAATAACGAAATTCTTGTTTAGCTGTTTTACACGTTAAAACGGATGTAAAGCTCAAAACGTGCTGTTAAATAAGCTTCTTTGCTAGATCGTGAAATCGTTCAAATAGACGACATTGGATAAAAGAAAAAAATTTTTTTATACTGTTTACGTTAAAACGCGTTAGTTAAAGCGTAAAAGCAGTTAAAATAAGATTTTCAAGCATTTTGATGTTGAGATGTTCAAATTAGAAGAAATTAATAAAAACGAATAATAAAAATTCGTATAAATTTCTTCGTTTTTTCGTTAAAACGCAGATTAAAGCTCAAACGTGCTGTTTTTTCTAAATAAGCATTTTCAAGCTTTTAGATCGTTGAAATCGTTCAAATAGAGCAATATTAATAAAAAAAAATAATAAAATTTCGTTTTTCGTTTTTTACGTTAAACGCAGATAAACTCAAACGTGCTGTTTTGCTAAAATAAGCATTTTCAAGCCTTTTAGATCGTTGAAATCGTTCAAATAGACGCCATATTAATAAAAAAACGAATAAAATTTCTGTCGTTTTATGCTGTTTTACGCGTTAAAACGCAGAATAAAAGCTCAAAACGTGCTGTTTTGCTAAAATAAGCATTTTCAAGCATTTTAGATCGTTGAAATCGTTCAAATGAAACAAATTAATAAAAACGAATAATAAAAATTCGTCGTTTTATGTTTTTTTACGCGTTAAAACGCAGATTAAAGCTCAAAAAGTGCTGTTTTGCTAAAATAAAACATTTTCAAGCATTTTTTGATCGTCGAAATCGTTCAATTAGACGCCTATTAATAAAAAAAGAATAATAAAAATTTCGTCGTTTTTTGCTTTTTTTTACGCGTTAAAACGCTGATTAAAAACTCAAAAAAAGTGTTTTTTTGCCAAAAAAAAGCATTTCAAGCATTTTAGATCGTTGAAAACGTTGAAATAGACGAATATTAATAAAAACGAATAATAAAAATTGTCGTTTTTTTGTTTTTTTACGCGTTAAAACGCAGATTAAAAACCCCAAAAAGTGCTGTTTTTTCTAAAATAAAACATTTTCCAAAAAATTTTTTGATCCCTTGAAATCGTTCAAAATAGAAGCAAAAATTTAAAAAAAACGAATAAAAAAAAAAAATTTCGTCGTTTTATGTTTTTTTACGCGTTAAAAAGCAGATTAAAACTCAAAACGTGCTGTTTTTCTAAAATAAAACATTTTTTAAGCATTTTAGATCGTTGAAATCCCTTTTTAAAAAGACGCAATATTTTAAAAAAAAAAGAATAATAAAAATTTCGTCGTTTTTTGCTGTTTTATGCGTTAAAACGCTGATTAAAAACTCAAAAAGTGCTGTTTTGCTAAAATAAAACATTTTCAAGCATTTTAGATCGTTAAAAAGTTGAAATAGACGCAATATTAATAAAAAAAAAAATAATAAAAAAATTTGTCGTTTTTATGCTGTTTTCGCGTTAAAACGCAGATTACAGCTCAAAAGTGCTGTTTTTCTAAAATAAGCATTTTCAAGCAAATTTTTGATCGTTGAAATCGTTTAAAAAAGAAACCCCCTATTAATAAAAAAAAGAATAATAAAAAAATTTGTCGTTTTATGTTTTTTTACGCAAAACGCAGGGTTAAAAACTCAAAACGGGTGTTTTGCTAAAAAAAGCATTTTCAAGCATTTTAGATCGTTGAAATCGTTTAAATAGACGCAATATTTAAAAAAGAATAATAAAAATTTCGTCGTTTTATGCTGTTTTACGCGTTAAAAAAGTTTATTAAAGCTCAAAAAGTGCTGTTTTGCTAAAAAAAAGCATTTTCAAGCATTTTGAAACGTTGAAATCGTTCAAATAGAAGCAATATTAATTTAAAAAAAAATAAAAAAATTCGTCGTTTTTAAAGTTTTTTTTACCCTTAAAACGCAGATTAAAAACTCAAAACGTGCTGTTTTGCTTAAAAAAAAGCATTTTTTTAAAACATTTTTTGATCGTCGAAATCGTTCAATTAGACGCAATATTAATAAAAAAGAATAATAAAAATTTCGTCGTTTTTTGCTGTTTTACGTGTTAAAACGTTTATTAAAACTCAAAAAGTGCTGTTTTGCTAAAATAAGCATTTTCAAGCATTTTTGATCGTTGAAATCGTTCAAATAGACGCAAATTTTTAATAAAAACGAATAATAAAAAATTTGTCGTTTTTAAAGCTGTTTTTCGCGTTAAAACGCAGATTAAAGCTCAAAACGTGCTGTTTTGCTAAAATAAGCATTTTCTAGCATTTTTTGATCGTTGAAATCGTTCAAATAGAAGCAATATTAATAAAAAAAGAATAATAAAAATTTTTGTCCCTTTTTTTGTTTTTTTACGCGTTAAAACGGGAGATTGTGGTTTTTCCAAAACGGTGAAAAAACCCCAATTAAATTTAAAAAATTAAAAGCTTTTTTTT
>NW_027045836.1:0-47432 GCF_025399875.1 Dalotia coriaria
AAATTTTTTTTTAAAAAAATTTAAAAAATTTTTCAAACTATTAAATAAAACAATTTTCAAATTTCTGTGTTTTAGCGTTTACGCGTTAAAAGCGATTAAAGCCAAATGCTTTTTGCTAAATAAGCATTTAAGCTTTAAACGTTAAATCTTCAAAAAAGCAATATTAATAAAAGGTTTTAAAAATTCGCGTTTTAAGCTTTTAGCTTAAAACGCAGATTAAGCTAAAATGCTTTTTGCTTTAAAAAGCATTTCAAAGAAAGATGTTGAAACGCAAAAGAAGCATATTGATAAAAACGCATAATAAAAATTTTTTGTTTTATTTTTTACGCGTTAAAGCAGTTAAAGCTTAAAACGGCTGTTTGCTAAAATAAGCATTTCGCATTTTAACTTAATCGTTAATGGCAATATTAATAAAACGAATAATAAAACGTCGTTTTTAAAGTTACGCGTTAAAGCGATTAACTAAAACGTCGTTTTGTAAAATAAGCATTTTCAAGCATTTTAGATTTAAAATCGTTAATTAAGCTATTGGTAAAACGAAAAAAAAAAACGTCGTTTTATCTGTTTTGCGTTTTAAACGCGTTAAAGCTCAAAGGGTTTTCAAAATAAGCATTTTAAGCATTTAGATTTAAAAACGTTAAAGGAATATTAATAAAAAAATAAGCATATTAATAAAAACGAATAATAAAAATTCGTCGTTTTATGCTGTTTTACGCGTTAAAACGCAGATTAAAACTCAAAACGTGCTGTTTTGCTAAAAAGGCATTTTCAAGCATTTTGATCGTTGAAATCGTTCAAAGACGCAATAAAAAAAAAAACGAATAATAAAAATTTCGTGTTTTTAAGTGTTTTACGCGTTAAACGCAGAATAAAGCTCAAACGTGCTGGTTTGCAAAATTAGCATTTTAAGCATTTTAGATCGTTGAAACGTTCAAATAGAAGAAATTAATAAAAACGAATAAAAAAAATTCGTCGTTTTTATGTTTTTTACCCTTAAAAAGCAGATTAAAACTCAAAAGGCTGTTTTGCTAAAATAAGCATTTTCAGCATTTTAGATCGTTGAAATCGTTCAAATGAAACTATTAATAAAAACGAATATAAAAAATTTTGTCCAAATTTATGCTGTTTACGCGTTAAAACAGATTAAAGTAAAGCTGTTTTGCTAAAATAAGCATTTTAAGCATTTTTTGATCGTTAAATCGTTCAAATAGAAGCAATATTAATAAAAACGAATAAAAAATTCGTCGTTTTTTTTGCTGTTTTACGCGTTAAAACGCAGATTAAAGTCAAAACGTGCTGTTTTGTAAAAAATAAGCATTTTAAATTTTAATCGTTAAATCGTTCAAAAAAGAAAAAATTAATAAAAAAAATTAAATTTGTCGTTTTATGTTGTTTTCGCGTTAAACGCAAATTAACTAAAATGTGTTTTCAAATGCATTTTAAACATTTAATCGCAAATGTTCAAATAAACTTAATAAAAAGAATAAAAAATTTGTTACGTTTTAGCTGTTTACGCTTAAACCAGATTAAGCTCAAAATGCTGTTTTGCTTAAGCATTTAAACATTTAATCGTTAAATCGTTCAAATAACGAATATTAAAAACGATTAAAAAACGTTTTTTAGCTGTTTAGCTTAAAACGGCTGATTAAATAAAATTCTGTTTTCTAAAATTAAGCATTTTAAAGCATTTTAAATAAACGTTAAAAACGAAAATAAAAACGATTTTTACGTCGTTTTATGGTTTAGCTTAAAACGCAGATTAAATAAATCGTCGTTTTGCTAAATAGCATTTAAGCATTTAATCAAATCGTTTGCAAATAAGCATTTAATAAAAAAGCAAATTTAAAAAAATTTGTTTTAGCTTTGCTTTTAAAAACGTTAAACTTAAAACGCTTTGCTAAAAAGCATTTTCAAACATTTTAGATTTGAATCGTTAAATGGCCCAAAATTAAAAAAACGAATAAGTAAAACGCGTTTTATCTGTTTTCGCTTAAAAGCGATTAAAACTCAAAACGGGTGTTTTGCTAAAATAAGATTTTAAGCATTTTAGATGTTAAATCGTTCAAAAGAGCAATATTATAAAAAAAGGAAAAAAAAAAAAGCGTTTTAAGCTTTACTCGTTAAACGCGTTAAACTCAACTGTTTCTAAAATAAGCATTTTTAAATTTAATTTAAACTGTTTAATGCGATATTAATAAAAAAAGAAACAATAAAATAAAACGAATAATAAAAAATTTCGTCGTTTTTATGCTGTTTTACCCTTAAAAACCCCAGATAAAACTCAAAACGTGCTGTTTTGCTAAAATAGGGATTTTCAAGCATTTTAGATCGTTGAAATCGTTCAAAGAGCAATAAAATAAAAACGATAATAAAAATTCGTCGTTTTATGCTGTTTTCGCGTTGAAACGCAATAAAGCTAAAACGTGCTGTTTACTAAAAAAAATCATTTTAAACTTTTAGATCGTTAAATCGTTCAAATAAAAGACTATTAAAAAAAAACGAGTTTTAAAATTTTCGTAAATGCGTTTTCCTAAACGCAAATTTAAGCTAAAACTTTGTTTACTTTTGCATTTTCAAGCATTTAATACTAAAACCGTTCAAATAAAGCAATTTTTTAAAAATTTATAAAAAATTCGTAGTGTTTTTAAAACGAAAATAAAACGTGTGTTTTGCTAAAATAAGCATTTCAAACATTTTTAATCGGAATCTTTAAAACGATATTAATAAAAAAGTTAAAATTTCGCGTTTTAAAAGCGTTTAATCAAAAAGCGATTAAGCTAAAATGCGTTTTAAATAAAATTTTAAGCATTTTAAATCGGAAACTTTAAATAAGCAATTAATAAAAAATTTAAGCATTTAATTAAACGAATAAAACAAACGTCGTTTTTTATGCTTTTTTCGCGTTAAAAGCGTTAAACTTCAAAACTGCGTTTCTAAAAAGGCATTTTCAAAGCATTTTAGTCGTTTAATCGTTAAATCGCAATTAAAAAAAAAAAACGATAAAAAAATCGTCTTTATGCTTTTTAGCGTTGAAACGCGAATAAAGCCAAAAGTGTTTGCTAAAATAAATTTAAGCATTTTTAAACTTGAATCGTTAAATGAGAAATTAAAAACGAGTAATAAAAATTGCATTTTAAAGTGTTTTAGCGTTAAAACGATTAAAGCTCAAAACGTGCTGTTTTCTAAAATAAGCATTTTTTAAGCATTTTGATCGGTGAAATCGTTCAAATAGAACAATATTAATAAAAAATAATTTAAAAATTCGTCGTTTTTATGTGTTTTCGCGTTAAAAGCAGATTTAAAACTCAAAACGTGCTGTTTTGCTAAAAATTTTAAGCATTTAGATCGTTGAAATCTTTCAAATAGTGCAATATTAAAAAAACGAATAATAAAATTCGTCGTTTTTATGCTTTTTACGCGTAAAACGCAGATTAAACTCAAACGTGCTGTTTTGCTTAAGCATTTTCAAGCATTTAATCGTTGAAATCGTTTTAAATAGAAGCAATATTTAAAAAAACGAAAATAAATTTTGTTTTTATGCTGTTTACGCGTTAAAACGCAGATTAAAGCTCAAACTGCTTTTTGCTAAAAAGCATTTCAGCATTTTAATCGTTGAAATTGTTCAAATAGACGCAATATTAATAAAAAGAAAAATAAATTTCGTTTTATGTTTTACGCGTTAAAACGCGGATTAATAAAACGTGCTGTTTTGCTAAAATAAGCATTTTCAAGATTTTAGATCGTTTAAATCGTTCAAATAGAGCAATAATTAAAACGAATAATAAAAATTTGTCGTTTTATGCTGTTTACGCGTTAAAACGCAGATTAAAGCTCAAAAAGTGCTGTTTTGCTAAAAAATAAGCATTTTCAACTTTAGATCGTTGAAATCACTTTCAAAAAGAGCAATAAAAATAAAAAAGAATAATAAAATTTCGTCGCTTTTTGCTGAGGCGTTTAAAAAACGCAGAATAAAGCTCAAAACGTGCTTTTTGCTTAAAATAACACAAGCATTTTAGATCCCTTGGAAATCGTTAAATAGACGCAATATTAAAAAAACGATAATAAAAATTTGTCGTTTTTTTGCTGTTTTAGCGTTAAAACGCAGATTAAAAAACAAAACGTGCTGTTTGCAAAAAAAAGCATTTTCAAGCATTTTTAGATCGTTGAAAAACGTTCAAATAGAAGCAATATTAATAAAAACAAATAATAAAAATTCGTCGTTTTATGCTGTTTTACGCGTTAAAACGCAGATTAAAACTCAAAACTGCTGTTTTGCCAAAATAAGCATTTTCAAGCATTTTAATCGTTGAAATCGTTCAAAAAGAATATTAATAAAAACGAATAATAAAATTCGTCGTTTTATGCTGTTTTGCGTTAAAACGCAGATTAAAGCTCAAATGCTGTTTTGCTTTAAAATAAGCATTTTAAAGCATTTGTGTTGAAATTTTAAATAGAAGCAATATTTAAAAACAAATAATAAAAAAATTTCGTTTTATGCTGTTTTGCGTTAAAACGCAGATTAAACTCAAATGCTGTTTTGCTTAAAATAAAGCTTTTCCAAAACATTTTGTCGTTTGAAATCGTTTAAATAAGGAATATTAAAAAAAACGAAAATAAAAATTAAGTCATTTTATGCTGTTTACGCGTTAAAACGCAGTTTAAAGCTCAAAACGTGCTGTTTTGCTAAAATAAGCATTTTAAGCATTTTAGATCGTTGAAATCGTTCAAAAGACGCAATATTAAAAAAACGAATAAAAATTTCTCGTTTTTATGCTGTTTTCGCGTTAAAACGCAGGTAAACTCAAAACGTTGTTTTGCTAAAATTAGCATTTTAAGCATTTTAATCGTTGAAATCGCAATAAAAATATTTAAAAAAACGAATTAAATTTGTGTTTTTACTGTTTAGCTTAAAAGCAGTTAAATCAAAACGGCTTTTTTGCTAAAATAAAGCATTTTCAAGCATTTTAGATCGTTGAAATCGTCAAATAGAAGCAATTTAATAAAAACGAATAATAAAAATTTCATTTTATGCTGCTTTACGCGTTAAAGCAGATTAAAGCTCAAACGTGCTTTTTCAAAATAAGCATTTTCAAGCATTTTAGATCGTTTGAAATCGTTAATAGAACAATATTAATAAAACGGGTAATAAAAATTTGTCGTTTTATGCTGTTTACGCGTTAAAGCAGATTAACTAAAAATCTGTTTTGGGTTTAAAATAAGCATTTTCAAGCATTTTTAGATCGTTGAAATCGTTAAAAAAGCGCAATATTAATAAAACGAATATAAAAATTTGTTTTTATGCTGTTTTACGCGTTAAAACGCGTTAAAACTCAAAACGTGCTGTTTGCTAAAATAAGCATTTTTCAAGCATTTAAGTCGTTGAAATCGTTCAAATAGACGCAATATTCAAAACAATAATAAAAATTCGTCGTTTTTATGCTGTTTTTCCGTTAAAACGCAATTAAACTCAAAAATGCTGTTTTAAAAAAGCATTTTCAAAAACATTTTTAGTCGTTGAAATCGTTAAATAGAAGCAATATAATAAAAACGCATATAAAAATTTTCGTCGTTTTTTTGCTGTTTACCTTAAAACGCAGATTAAACTCAAAACGCTGTTTTTTCTAAAATAAACATTTTAAACATTTTAGATTTGAAATCGTTCATAAGCAAAATTTTAAAAAACGATTCGTCGTTTTTATGCTGTTTTACGCGTTAAAAACGCAGATTGAAACTCAAAACGTGCTGTTTTGCTAAAAATAAGCATTTTCAAGCATTTTAGATCGTTGAAATCGTTCAAATAGAAGCAAATTAATAAAAACGAATAATAAAAATTCGTCATTTTTATGCTGTTTTACGCGTTAAAACGCAGATTAAAAGCTAAAACGTGCTGTTTTGCTAAAATAAGCATTTTCAAGCATTTTAGATCGTTGAAATCGTTCAAATAGACGCAATATTAATAAAAAACGAATAATAAAATTTCGTCGTTTTACGCTGTTTTACGCGTTAAAACGCAGATTAAAGCTCAAAACGTGCTGTTTTGCTAAAATAAGCATTTTCAAGCATTTTAGATCGTTGAAATCGTTCAAATAGAAGCAATATTAATAAAAACGAATAATAAAAATTCGTCGTTTTATGCGTTTACGCGTTAAAACGCAGATTAAAGCTCAAAACGTGCTGTTTTATAAAATAAGCATTTTCAAGCATTTTAGATCGTTGAAATTGTTCAAATAGACGCACATTTTATAAAAAACGAATAAAATTCCGTCGTTTTATGCTGTTTTACGCGTTAAAAACGCTGATTAAAAGCTCAAAACGTGTTGTTTTGCTAAAATAAGCGTTTTCAAGCATTTTAGATCGTTGAAACTCATTCAAAAGACGCAATATTAATAAAAACGAATAATAAAAATTCGTCGTTTTATGCTGTTTTACGCGTTAAAACGCGATTAAAGCTCAAAACGTGCTGTTTTGCTAAAATAAGCATTTTCAAGCATTTTAGATCGTTGAAATCGTTCAAATAGAAGCAAATTAAAAACGAATAATAAAAATTTCGTCGTTTTTAAGCTGTTTTACAGTTAAAACGCAGATTAAAAGCTCAAAACGTGCTGTTTTGCTAAAATTAGCATTTTCAAGCATTTTGATCGTTGAAATCGTTAAAATAGAAGCAATATTAATAAAAACGAATAATAAAAAATTCGTCATTTTATGCTGTTTTACGCGTTAAAACGCAGATTAAAAGCTCAAAACGTGCTGTTTTGCTAAAATAAGCATTTTCAAGCATTTTAGATCGTTGAAATCGTTCAAATAGACGCAATATTAATAAAAACGAATAATAAAATTTCGTCGTTTTTCGCTGTTTACGCGTTAAAACGCAGAATAAAGCTCAAAACGTGCTGTTTTGCTAAAATAAACATTTTCAAGCATTTTAGATCGTTGAAATCGTTCAAATAGAAGCAATATTAATAAAAAACGAATAATAAAAAATTCGTCGTTTTTATGCTGTTTTACGCGTTAAAAACGCAGATTAAAGCTCAAAACGTGCTGTTTTGCTAAAATAAGCATTTTCAAGCATTTTAGATCGTTGAAATCGTTCAAAAGACGCAATATTAATAAAAACGAATAATAAAAATTTCGTCGTTTTATGCTGTTTTACGCGTTAAAACGCTGATTAAAGCTCAAAACGTGCTGTTTTGCTAAATAAGATTTTCAAGCATTTTAGATCGTTGAAATCGTTCAAATAGACGTAATATTAATAAAAACGAATAATAAAAAATTCGTCGTTTTATGCTGTTTTACGCGTTAAAACGCAGATTAAAAGCTCAAAACTGCTGTTTTGCTAAAATAAGCATTTTCAAGCATTTTAGATCGTTGAAATCGTTCAAATAGAAGCAATATAATAAAAACGAATAATAAAATTCGTCGTTTTATGCTGTTTTACGCGTTAAAACGCAGATTAAAGCTCAAACGTGCTGTTGTGCTAAAATAAGCATTTTCAAGCATTTTAGATCGTTGAAATCGTTTAAATAAAAGCAATATTAATAAAACACGAATAATAAAAAAATCGTCATTTTATGTGTTTTACGCGTTAAACGCAGATTAAAGCTCAAAACGTGCTGTTTTGCTAAAATAAGCATTTTCAAGCATTTTAGATCGTTGAAATCGTTCAAATAGACGCAATATTAATAAAAACGAATAATAAAATTTCGTCGTTTTATGCTGTTTTACGCGTTAAAAACGCAGAATAAAGCTCAAAACGTGCTGTTTTGCTAAAATAAGCATTTCAAGCATTTTAGATCGTTGAAATCGTTCAAATAGAAGCAATATTAATAAAAAACGAAGAATAAAAATTCGTCGTTTTATGCTGTTGTTTACGCGTTAAAACGCAGATTAAAGTAATAAACGTGCTGTTTTTCTAAAATAAGCATTTTCAAGCATTTTAGATCGTTGAAATCGTTCAAATAGAAGCAATATTAATAAAAACGAATAATAAAAATTCGTCGTTTTTATGCTGTTTTACGCGTTAAAACGCAGATTAAAGCTCAAAACGTGCTGTTTTGCTAAAATAAGCATTTTCAAGCATTTTAGATCATTGAAATCGTTCAAATAGAAGCAATATTAATAAAAAACGAATAATAAAAATTCGTCGTTTGTATGCTGTTTTACGCGTTAAAACGCAGATTAAAAGCTCAAAACGTGCTGTTTTGCTAAAATAAGCATTTTAAAGCATTTTAGATCGTTGAAATCGTTCAAATAGACGCAATATTAATAAAAACGAATAATAAAAATTTCGTCGTTTTATGCTGTTTTACGCGTAAAACGCAGATTAAAGCTCTCAAAACTGCTGTTTTGCTAAAATAAGCATTTTCAAGCATTTTAGATCGTTGAAATCGTTCAAATAGAAGCAATATTAATAAAACGAATAATAAAAATTCGTCGTTTTATGCTGTTTTACGCGTTAAAACGCAGATTAAAGCTCAAAACGTGCTGTTTTGCTAAAATAAGCATTTTCAACATTTTAGATCGTTGAAATCGTTCAAATAGAAGAATATTAATAAAAAACGAATAATAAAATTTCTTCGTTTTTATGCTGTTTTACGCGTTAAAACGCAGATTAAAGCTCAAAACGTGCTGTTTTGCTAAAAAAGCATTTTCAAGCATTTTAGATCGTTGAATCGTTCAAATAGATGCAATATTAATAAAAAACGAATAATAAAAATTTCGTCGTTTTATGCGTTTTACGCGTTAAAACGCAGATAAAAGCTCAAACGTGCTGTTTTGCTAAAATAAGCATTTCCAAGCATTTTAGATCGTTGAAATCGTTCAAATAGAAGCTAATATTAATAAAAAAACGAATATAAATTCGTCGTTTTTATGCTGTTTTACGCGTTAAAACGCAGATTAAAGCTCAAAACGTCCTGTTTTTGCTAAAATAAAGCATTTTCAAGCATTTTAGATCGCTGAAATCGTTCAAATAGACGCAATAAAAATAAAAACGAATAATAAAATTTCGTGTTTTATGCTGTTTTACGCGTTAAAACATAAATAAGCTCAAAACGTGCTGTTTTGCTAAAATAAGCATTTTCAAGCATTTTAGATCGTTGAAATCGTTCAAATAGACGCAATATTAATAAAAAACGAATAATAAAAAATTTCGTCGTTTTATGCTGTTTTACGCGTTAAAACGCAGATTAAAGCTCAAACGTGCTGTTTTGCTAAAATAAGCATTTCCAAGCATTTTAGATCGTTGAAATCGTTCAAATAGAAGCAATATTAATAAAAACGAATAATAAAAATTCGTCGTTTTATTGTTGTTTTACGCGTTAAAACGCAGATTAAAGCTCAAAACGTGCTGTTTTGCTAAAATAAGCATTTTCAAGCATTTTAGATCGTTGAAATCGTTCAAATAGAAGCAATATTAATAAAAACAAATAATAAAAATTTCGTCGTTTTATGCTGTTTTGCGCGTTAAACGCAGATTAAAGCTCAAAACGTGCTGTTTTGCTAAAATAAGCATTTTCAAGCATTTTAGATCGTTGAAATCGTTTAAATAGAGGCAATATTAATAAAAACGAATAATAAAAATTCGTCATTTTTATGCTGTTTTACGCGTTAAAACGCAGATTAACGCTCAAAACGTGCTGTTTTGCTTAAAATAAGCATTTTCAAGCATTTTAGATCGTTAAATCGTTCAAATAGACGCAATATTATAAAAACGAATAATAAAAATTTCGTCGTTTTTATGCTGTTTTACGCGTTAAAACGCAGAATAAAGCTCAAAACGTGCTGTTTTAGCTAAAATTAGCATTTTCAAGCATTTTAGATCGTTGAAATCGTTCAAATAGAAGCAATATTAATGAAAACGAATAATAAAAATTCGTCGTTTTTATGCTGTTTTACGCGTTAAAACGCAGATTAAAACTCAAAACGTGCTGTTTTGCTAAAATAAGCATTTTCAAGCATTTTAGATCGTTGAAATCGTTCAAATAGAAGCAATATAATAAAAAATAAACATTTAATAAAAACGAATAATAAAAATTCGTGTTTTATGCTGTTTTACGCGTTAAAACGCAGATTAAAGCTCAAAACGTGCTGTTTTGCTAAAATAGGCATTTTCAAGCATTTTAGATCGTTGAAATCGTTCAAATAGAGCAATAAATTAGAAAAACGAATAATAAAAAATTTGTCGTTTTATGCTGTTTTACGCGTTAAACGCAGAATAAAGCTCAAAACGTGCTGTTTTGCTAAAATAAGCATTTTCAAGCATTTTAGATCGTTGAAGCCCTTTTAAATAGAAACTATTAATAAAAAAAAATAATTATTTCCCGTTTTTATGTTTTTTTACCCTTACAACGCAGATTAAAAGCTCAAAAAGTGCTGTTTTTGCCAAAAAAAAGCATTTTCAAGCATTTTTTGACGTTAAATCGTTCAAATAGAAACAATATTTAAAACGAATAATTAAAAAAATTTGTCGTTTTTTTGCTGTTTTTCGCGTTAAAACCGATTAAAGTCAAAACGTGCTGTTTTGCCAAAAAAAAAGCATTTTCAAGCATTTTAATCGTTGGGAAAACGTTCAAAAGAAGCAATATTAATAAAAAAGAATAATAAAAAAAAAACCCCTCATTTTTTTGTTTTTTCGCGTTAAAAAACCCCAGATTAAAGCTAAAAAAGTGCTGTTTTGCTTAAAAAAAGCATTTTCAAGCATTTTTGATCGTTGAAATCGTTCAAATAGACGCAATATTAATAAAAAAAGGGAAAAATAAAATTTCGTCGTTTTTCGCTGTTTTACGCGTTAAAACGCAGATTAAAACTCAAAACGGGTGTTTTGCTAAAAAAAAAGCATTTTCAAGCATTTTTAAACGTTGGGAAAACGTTCAAATGGGGAAATTTTAAAAAAAAACGAATAATAAAAAAATTTGTCGTTTTTAAAAAGTTTACGCGTTAAAAAAGCAGATTAAAAACTCAAAACGTGCTGTTTTGCTAAAATAAGCATTTTCAAGCATTTTAGATCGTTGAAATTGTTCAAAAGACCCATTTATAAAAACGAAAAAAATAAAAATTTTTCCCTTTTTTTGCTTTTTTACGCGTTTAAAAAAGCTGATTAAAGCTCAAAAAAGTGTTGTTTTGCTAAAATAAGCGCCAAACAAAAAGATCCCTTGGGAAAACATTCAAAAAAACGCAATATTAATAAAAAAGAATAAAAAAAATTCGCCCTTTTATGCTGTTTTTCGCGTTAAACGCAGATTAAAGCTCAAAAAGTGCTGTTTTTAAAATAAGCATTTTCGGGATTTTTTTGATCGGTTTAAATTCGTTCAAATAAAATTTAAAATTAATAAAAAAGGGTAATAAAAATTTCGTCGTTTTTTTAAACTGTTTTTCACGTTAAAACGCGTTAAAACCCAAAAAGTGCTGTTTTTCTAAAAAAAGCATTTTCAAGCATTTTTGATCGTTTAAACCTTAAAATAGAAGCAATATTAATAAAAACGAATAATAAAAATTCGTCATTTTTTTGCTGTTTTTCGCGTTAAAAAAGCAATTAAAAACTCAAAACGTGCTGTTTTGCTAAAAAAAGCATTTTCAAGCATTTTAGATCGTTGAAATCGTTCAAATAGACGCAATATTAATAAAAAAAGAATAATAAAACCCCTCGTTTTTTGGGTGTTTTACGCGTTAAAAAGCAGAATAAAACTCAAAACGTGCTGTTTTTCTAAAATAAACATTTTCAAGCATTTTTTGATCTTTTAAATCGTTCAAATGGGCTATTTAAAAAAAACGAATAATAAAAAAAATTTGTCGTTTTTTTGTTTTTTGCTTAAAAAGCGGGTTTAAAAAACAAAAAGTGCTGTTTTGCTAAAATAAGCATTTTCAAGATTTTAGATCGTTGAAAGCGTTCAAAAGAAAGCAATATTAATAAAAAAGAATAATAAAAAATTTTGTCGTTTTTTTGCTGTTTTACGCGTTAAAACGCTGATTAAAATAAAAAGTGCTGTTTTGCTAAAATAAGCATTTTCAAGCATTTTAGATCGTTGGGAAAACGTTCAAAAGACGCAATATTAATAAAAAAAAGAATAAAAAAAAATTTTGTCGTTTTATGCTGTTTTTCCCTTAAAACGCCCGATTAAAGCTCAAAAAGTGCTGTTTTTCTAAAATAAGCATTTTCAAGCATTTTAGATCCCTTGGGAAAACGTTTTAAATGAAACAATATTAATAAAAAAGAAAAAAAAAAATTCGTGTTTTTATTTGTTTTTCGCGTTAAAAAAGCAGATTAAAGCTCAAAACGTGCTGTTGTTAAAATAAGCATTTTTTAAGCATTTTTTTGGGTCGTTTTAAATCGTTTAAATAAAAGCAATATTTAAAAAAACACGAATAATAAAAAATCGTCATTTTATGCTGTTTTACGCGTTAAAACGCAGATTAAAGCCAAAAAGTGCTGTTTTTTAAAAAGCATTTTTTAAGCATTTTTGGGTCGTTGGGAAAAACCCTTCAAAAAAGACGCAAATTAATAAAACGAATAAATTAAATTTTTCGTTTTTTTTGTTTTTTTCGCGTTAAAACGCAGAAAAAAACTCAAAACGTGCTGTTTTGCCAAAAAAAAGCATTTTCAAGCATTTTTTGATCGTTGAAATCGTTTTAAATAGAAGCAAATTAATAAAAACGAAGAATTAAAAAAGTCCCTTTTATGCTGTTTACGCGTTAAAACGCAGATTAAAGCAAAAAAACGTGCTGTTTTTTTAAAAAAAAGCATTTTCAAGCATTTTGATCGTTGAAATCGTTAAATAGAAACAATATTAATAAAAAAAGAATAAAAAAAATTCGTCGTTTTTATGCTGTTTTACGCGTTAAAACGCAGATTAAAGCTCAAAAAGTGCTGTTTTGCTAAAAAAAACATTTTCAAAACATTTTAGATCATTGAAATCGTTCAAATAGAAGCAAATTTAAAAAAAAAACGAATAATAAAAAAATTTGTCGTTTGTATGTTTTTTTACGCGTTAAAACGCAGATTAAAGCTCAAAACGTGCTGTTTTTTCTAAAAAAAGCATTTTAAAAACATTTTAGATCGTTGAAATCCCTTTTAAAAGACGGGAAATTTAAAAAAAAACGAATAATAAAAAATTTGGGCGTTTTATGCTGTTTTACCCCGTAAAACGCAGATTAAAACTCAAAACGTGCTGTTTTGCTTTTAAAAAAAGCATTTTCAAGCATTTTAGATCGTTGAAATCGTTCCCAAAAAGAAGCAATATTAAAAAAACGAATAATAAAAAAATTCCCTCGTTTTTTGCTGTTTTCGCGTTAAAAAGGTTAAAAACTCAAAACGTGCTGTTTTTTCTTTTAAAAAAAAGCATTTTCAAGCATTTTAGATCGTTGAAATCGTTCAAATGAAGCAATATTTAAAAAAAACGAAAAAAAAAAATTTTCCCTCGTTTTTTTGCTGTTTTCGCGTTAAAAAGCAGATTTTCCCCAAAAAGTGCTGTTTTTTCTAAAATAAGCATTTTCAAGCCCTTTTTGACGTTAAAAAACGTTCAAATAGATGCAAAAAAAAGAATAATAAAAAATTTCCGTTTTTTTGTTTTTTTTACGCGAAAAACCAGTGGCCCCAAAACGGTGATTTGCTAAAATAAAACATTTCCAAACATTTTAGATCGTTGAAATCCAAATGGAAAATTTAAAAAAACGAATAATAAAAATTTCGTCGTTTTTATGCCTTTTTTCCCTTAAAACGCAGATTAAAGCTCAAAACGTCCCGTTTTTTCTTTTTAAAAAAGCATTTTCAAGCATTTTAGATCCGGGTGAAATCCCCTTCAAATAAAACGCAATAAAAAAAAAAAACGAAAAAAAAAATTTCGCCTTTTTTATGCTGTTTTACCCCGTTAAAAAAATAGAATAAAGCTCAAAACGTGCTGTTTTGTTTAAAAAAAGCATTTTTTTAAGCATTTTAGGGTCGTTGAAATCGTTCAAATAGACGCAATATTAATAAAAAAAACGAATAATAAAAAATTTTTGTCGTTTTATGCTGTTTTTGCGTTAAACGCAGATTAAAGCTCAAAAAGTGCTGTTTTGCAAAATAAGACCAAGAAGATCGTTTAAATCGTTCCCAAATTTGAAGCAATATTAATAAAAAAGAATAATAAAAAAAAATTTCGTTTTTTTGTTTTTTTACGCGTTAAAAAGCAGATTAAAACTCAAAAAGTGCGTTTTGCTAAAATAAGCATTTTCAAGCATTTTAGATCGTTGAAAACGGTTAAATAGAAGCCCAAAATTAATAAAGAAAGAATAATAAAAAATTTGTCATTTTTTTGCTGTTTTACGCGGGGAAAACCAGATTAAAACCCCAAAAAGTTGTTTTTCTAAAAAAAGCATTTTCAAGCATTTTATCCCTTGGGAAAACGTACAAATAGAAGCAATATTAATAAAAACGAATTAAAAAAAAAATTTTCGTTTTTTTGCTTTTACGCGTTAAAAGCAGATTTGGGCCCCCAAAATGCTGTTTTGGTTTAAAAAAAGCATTTTCAAAAAATTTTTGATCTTTTAAAAACCCTACAAATAGAAAATATTAATAAAAAACGAATAATAAAAAAAATTTGTCGTTTTTTTTTTCTGTTTTTCGCGTTAAAACGCAGATTAAAGCCCAAAAAGTGCTGTTTTTCTAAAATAAGCATTTTTTAAGCATTTTAGACGTTAAAAACGTTCAACCGGGGGGGAAATTTAAAAAAAGAATAATAAAAAAAATTGTGTTTTTTTGTTTTTTTGGGGTTAAAACGCAGATTAAAACCCCAAAACGGGGCTGTTTTGCTAAAATAAGCATTTTTAAGCATTTAAAAATCGTTGGGGAAAAACCCTTCAAAAAGACGCAATATTAATAAAAACGGGAAAAATAAAAATTGTCCTTTTTTTTGCTGTTTTCGCGTTAAAAAGCAGATTAAAACTCCAAAAAGTGCGGCAAAATAAAACATTTTCGCCCTTTTAATCGTTTTTCGTTCAAAAAAGAAGCAATTTTTGATAAAAACGAATAAAAAAAATTCGTCGTTTTATGCTGTTTTTCGCGTTAAAAACGCAGATTAAAAACTCAAAACGTGCTGTTTTGCTTTTAAAAAAAGCATTTTCAAGCATTTTTTTGACGTTGAAATGTTCAAATAGAAGCAAAATTTAAAAAAAACAAAAAATTTTTTCCCTTTTTATTTCTTTTTTTACGCGTTATAACGCAGATTAAAAACTCAAAACGTGCTGTTTTGCTTTTAAAAAAAGCATTTTCCGGGATTTTTGATCGTTGAAATCCCTTCAAATAGACGCAATATTAATAAAAAAGAATAATAAAAAATTTCGTCGTTTTTTTTGCTGTTTTTCGCGTTAAAACGCTGATTAAAACTCAAAACGGCTTTTTTTGCAAAATAACATTTTCAAAACATTTTTTGACGTTGGGAAAACGTTCAAATAGAAGCAATATTTAAAAAAAAAAAATAATAAAAATTGTCGTTTTTATGCTGTTTTACGCGTTTAAAACCCCAGATTAAAGCTCAAAACGTGCTGTTTTTTCTAAAAAAAAGCATTTTCAAGCATTTTTGATCGTTTTAAACGTTCAAATAGAAGCAAAATATTAATAAAAACGAATAATAAAATTTTTTGTCGTTTTTTTTGCTTTTTTGCGTTAAAACGCAGATTAAAAACTCAAAACGTGCTGTTTTTCTAAAATAAGCTTTTTCAAGATTTTAGATCGTTGGGAAAACGTTCAAATAGATGCAATATTAATAAAAAAAAAATAATAAAAAACGTCGTTTTTTTTGCTGTTTTACGCGTTAAAACGCGGGTGAAAGCTCAAAACGTGCTGTTTTGCTAAAATAAACATTTTAAGCATTTTTGGTCGTTGAAATTTTTCAAATAGGCCATAAAAATAAAAAACGAAAAATAAAAATTCGTCGTTTTTTGCTGTTTTACGCGTTAAAAACCGAATTAAAGCCCCAAAACGTGCTGTTTTTAAAAAAAGGCATTTTCGAATTTTATCCCCTGAAATCGTTCAAATAAACGCAAAAAAATAAAAACGAAAAAAAAAATTTTTCCTCTTTTTACGATGTTTTTTCGCGTTAAAACAAAAGAATAAAGCTCAAAAAGGGTGTTTTTTTTTCTAAAAAAAGCATTTTCAAAACATTTTAGATCGTTGAAATTGTTCAAATAGACGCAATATTAATAAAAAAAGAATAATTAAAAATTTCCCTTTTTATGCTGTTTTTTCGCGTTAAAAAGCAGATTAAAAACTCAAAACGGGTGTTTTTCTAAAATAAGCATTTCCCAAACATTTTTGAAACGTTTAAATCGTTCAAATGAAACAAAATTTTATAAAAACGAATAATAAAAAAATTTGTCGTGTTTATGCTGTTTTACGCGTTAAAAAGCAAATTAAAGAAACGTGCTGTTTTGCTTTTAAAAAAAGCATTTTCAAACATTTTAGATCGTTGAAATCGTTCCAAAAAAGCAATATTTAAAAAAAACGAAAAAAATAAAAATTTGTCGTTTTTTTTCTTTTACGCGTTAAAAACGCAGATTAAAACTCAAAACCCTGCTGTTTTTCTTTTAAAAAAAGCATTTTCGGGATTTTTGACGTTGAAATCGTTCAAATAGACGCAATATTAATAAAAAAGAATAATAAAAAAATTCGCCCTTTTTTTGCTGTTTTACCCCGTTAAAACGCAGATTAAAACCCAAAAAGTGCTGTTTTGTTAAAAAAATCATTTTCAAGCATTTTAGATCGTTGGAAATCGTTCAAATAGAAGCAATATTTAAAAAAAACGAATAATAAAAAATTTTGGTCGTTTTTATGCTGTTTTACGCGTTAAAACGCAGATTAAAAACTCAAAACGTGCTGTTTTTCTAAAAAAGCATTTTCAACATTTTAGATCTTGAAAAACGTTCAAATAGAAGCAATATTAATAAAAAAAGAATAATAAAAAATCGTCGTTTTTTTTGCTGTTTTTCGCGTTAAAAAGGGGATTAATCCTCAAAACAGGCTGTTTTGCTTAAAAAGCATTTTTTAAGCATTTTAGATCGTTGAAATCGTTTTAAATAGACGCCAAAATTTTAAAAAAATTTTGTCGTTTTTTTGCTGTTTTACGCCCTTAAAACGCAGATTAAACTCAAAACGGTGCTGTTTTGCTAAAAAAAGCATTTTCGCCCTTTTAGATCCCCCTTTAAATCGTTTAAAAAAAAGCAATAAATTTAAAAAAAAACGAATAATAAAAATTTGTCGTTTTTTTGCTGTTTTTCGCGTTAAAACGCAGATTAAAGCTCAAAAAGGCTTTTTGCTAAAATAACATTTTCAAGGGATTTTAGATCGTTGAAACCCTTCAAAAGACGCAATATTAATAAAAACGAATAAAAAAATTTCGTCGTTTTTTTTTGCTTTTACGCGTTAAAAAGCTGGGTTAAAACCCCAAACGTGCTGTTTTGCTAAAATAAGCATTTTCAAGCATTTTTGATCGTTGGGAAAACGTTCAAAAGACGCAATATTAATAAAAAAGAATAATAAAAAACCTCGTTTTATGCTGTTTTGCGCGTTAAACGCAGATTAAAGCTCAAACGTGCTGTTTTGCTAAAATAAGCATTTTCAAGCATTTTTTGATCGTTGAAATCGTTCAAATAGAAGCAATATTGATAAAAAAAGAAAAAAATAAAAATTTTGTCGTGTTTATGCTGTTTTCGCGTTAAAACGCAGATTAAAACTCAAAACGGGTGTTTTTCTAAAATAACTTTTCAAGCATTTTAAATCCCCTTGGGAAAACGTTCAAATAGAAGCAATATTAATTAAAAAAGAAAAAACAAAAATTTTTCCCTTTTATGCTGTTTTCGCGTTAAAACGCAGATTAAACCAAAAAAGTTGTTTTTCTAAAATAAAACATTTTCCCAAACATTTTAGATCGTTTAAAACGTTCCTGGGGGGGGTATTAATAAAAAACGAATAATAAAAAATTCGTGGATGTTTTTTTGGGGTTAAAACGCAGATTAAACTCAAAACGTGCTGTTTTGCTAAAATAAGCATTTCCCAAACATTTTAGATCGTTGAAAACGTTCAAATGGGCAATATTAATAAAAAAGGGAAAAATAAAATTTCGTCGTTTTTATGTTGTTTTACGCGTTAAAACGCAGATTAAAAAAACAAAAAATTTCTGTTTGCTAAAAAACATTTTCAAGCATTTTTTGATCGTTAAATCGGCCCAAAAAGTGCAATATTAATAAAAAAGAATAATAAAATTTCGTCATTTTATGTTTTTTTACGCGTTAAAAAGCAGATAAACTCAAAAAGTGCTGTTTTGCTAAAATAAACATTTCCCAAACATTTTTTGATCGTTGAAATCGTTCAAAAGGGCCCTTTTTTAAAAAAAAACAAAAAAACGCCCTTTTTTTTTTGTTTTACCCTTAAAACGCAGATTAAAGCCCAAACTCCTGTTTTGTTAAAAAAAACATTTTCAAGAATTTGATCGCTGGAAAAGTTTTAAATAGACCAATAAAAAAAAAAAAACGAATAATAAAAATTTCGCCGTTTTTTTTGCTGTTTTACGCGTTAAAACCTGAATAAAGCTCAAAACGTGCTGTTTTTCTAAAATAAGCATTTTTAAGCAAGACGTTGAAATCGTTCAAATAAGGGGGGGCAAAAAAAAAGGGAAAAAAATTTTTTTTTATGCTGTTTTACGCGTTAAAACGCAGATTAAAAACTCAAAACGTGCTGTTTTTTCTTTTAAAAAAAGCATTTCCAAGCATTTTTTGATCGTTGAAATCGTTCAAATAAAAAGCAAATATTGATAAAAAAAGAAAAAAAAAAATTTGCCCTTTATGCTGTTTTACGCGTTAAAACGCAGATTAAAGCTCAAAAAATTTCTGTTTTTCAAAATAAGCATTTTCAAGCATTTTAGATCGTTTGGGGAAAAAGAAAATTAATAAAAACGAATAATAAAAAAATTTTTCCCTTTTTTTGCCGTTTTACGCAAAAAGCAGATTAAAAACTCAAAACGTGCTGTTTTGCTAAAATAAGCATTTTCGGGAAGATCCCCTTGAAATGTTCAAATAGACGCAATATTTAAAAAAAGAATAATAAAAACTTCGTCGTTTTTATGTTTTTTTACGCGTTTAAAAAGCAGATTAAAAACTCAAAAAGTGCTGTTTTGGGGTAAAAAAAATTTTTCAACATTTTTGATCGTTGAAATCGTTTTAAATAGAAGCAATATTAATAAAACGGGAAAAATAAAAAATTTTGTCGTTTTTTTCTTTTTTACGCGTTAAAACGCAGGCTAAAAACTCAAAACGTGCTGTTTTTGCTAAAATAAGCATTTTCAAACATTTTAGATCGTTGAAAAACGTTCAAAAGGGAAACAATTTTTAATAAAAAAAGAATAATAAAAAAAACGTCGTTTTTTTTGCTGTTTTGGGTTAAAACCCCAGATTAAAGCTCAAAACAGGCTGTTTTGCTTTTAAAAAAAAGCATTTTTGCCCTTTTAAAATCTTTGGGGGAAAACGTTCAAAAGACGCAATAAAAGTAAAAAAAAGAATAATAAAAATTTCGTCGTTTTTGTTGTTTTTCGCGTTAAAAACCAGATTAAAGCTCAAAACGTGCTGTTTTTCTAAAATAAGCATTTTTAAACATTTTTGGGTCCGGAATCGTTTAAATAAAAGCAATATTAATAAAAAAAGAATAATAAAAAAAATTGGTTTTTATGCTGTTTTACGCGCTAAAACGCGGAAATTTAAAACTCAAAACGTGCTGTTTTTTCTAAAATAAGCATTTTCAAGCATTTTTGATCGTTGAAATCGTTCAAATAGACGCAATATTAATAAAAACGAATAATAAAAATCGCGTTTATGCTGTTTTACGCGTTAAAACGCAGATTAAAGCTCAAAACAGGCTGTTTTGCTAAAATAAGCATTTTCAAGCATTTTAGATCGTTGAAATCGTTCAAATAGACGCAATATTAATAAAAACGAATAATAAAAATTTCTGCGTTTTATGCTGTTTTACGCGTTAAAACGCAGATTAAAGCTCAAAACGTGCTGTTTTGCTAAAATAAGCATTTTCAAGCATTTTGTGATCCTTGAAATCGTTTAAATAAAAGCAATATTAATAAAAACGAATAATAAAAATTCGTCGTTTTATGCTGTTTTACGCGTTAAAACGCAGATTAAAGCTCAAAACGTGCTGTTTTGCAAAATAAGCATTTTCAAGCATTTTAGATCGTTGAAATCGTTCAAATAGACGCAATATTAATAAAAACGAATAATAAAATTTCGTCGTTTTATGCTGTTTTACGCGTTAAAACGCAGATTAAAGTCAAAACGTGCTGTTTGGGTAAAATAAGATTTCGCATTTTAGATCGTTGAAATCGTTCAAATAGATGCAATATTAATAAAAAACGAATAATAAAAATTTCGTCGTTTTTTTGTGTTTTACGCGTTAAAACGCAGATGAAAGCTCAAAACGGCTGTTTTGCAAAATAAGATTCCAGCATTTTGATCGTTGAATCGTTCAAATAGAAGAATATTAATAAAAACGAATAATAAAATCGCGTTTTTATGGTTTTACGCGTTAAACGTAGATTAAAGCTCAAAACGTCCTTTTTTGCTAAATAAATTTTCAAGAATTTTAGATCGCTGAAATCGTTCAAATGACGCGCAATAAAAATAAAAACGAATAATAAAATTTGTCGTTTTATGCTGTTTACCCTTAAAACAAAAGAATAAAGCTCAAAAACGTGCGTTTTGCTAAATGCATTTCAAGCATTTTAGATCGTTGAAATCGTTCAAATGAGCAATATTGATAAAACGAATAATAAAAATCTTCCGGGTTTTGCGTTTTACGCGTTAAAAACGCAGATTAAAAACTCAAAACGTGCTGTTTTCTAAATACTTTTCAGCTTTTAGATCGTTGAAATGTTCAAATAGAAGCAATATTAATAAAAAACGAATAATAAAAATTGTCGTTTTATGCTGTTTTACGCGTTAAAACGCAGATTAAAGCTCAAAACGTGCTGTTTTGCTAAAATAACATTTTCAAGCATTTTAGATCGTTTAAATCGTTCAAATAGATGCAATATTAATAAAAAAGAATAATAAAAAATTTCCCCTCGTTTTTTTGTGCTGTTTTTCCCCGTTAAAAAAGCAGATTAAAAACTCAAAAAAGTGTTTTTTTGTTTAAAAAAAGCATTTCCAAGATTTTAGATCGTTGAAATCGTTCAAATAGAAGCAATATTGGGTAAAAAAAAGAATAATAAAAAAAATTTGTCGTGTTTTGCTGTTTTTCGCGTTAAAAAAGCAATTAAAACCCAAAACGGGGTTTTCCGCCAAGCCTTTAAACGTTTAAATCGTTCAAAAAAAAATTTTCAATAAAAAAATTCCGCGGCCCGTTTTCCCCGTTAAAAAATTTAAATTTAAAACTCAAAACGTGCTGTTTTGCCAAAAATAAACATTTTTTGCATTTTTGATCTTGAAATCGTTCAAATAGACGCAATATTAATAAAAAAACGAATAATAAAAAAATTTTGCCGTTTTTATGTTTTTTTTACGCGTTAAAAAAGGGTGATTAAAGCTCAAAAACCCCGGGCCGGGTTTTTCTTTAAAAAAGTTTTTTTTGCTATTTTAGATCGTTGAAACGTTCAAAAAAGAAGCTAATATTAAAAAAAAAACGAATAATAAAAAAATTTGTCGTTTTTATGCTGTTTTACCCTTAAAAAGGGGAAATTTAAAAACTCAAAACGTGCTGTTTTGCTAAAAAAAAGCATTTTCGCCCTTTTAGATCGGGAAATCGTTCAAATAGAAGCAATATTAATAAAAAAGAATAATAAATTTTTCCCTTTTATGTTGTTTTACCCTTGGGGGATTAAAAAACCCCAAAAAAGTGCTGTTTGCAAAAAAGCATTTTTCGCCATTTTAGATCGTTGAAATCGTTCAAAAGATGAATATTAATAAAAAAAAGAATAATTAAAACCCCCGTTTTTTTCTGTTTACGCGTTAAAAGCAGATGAAAATCAAAACGTGTTTTTTTGCCCAAATGCTTTTCCCGGGGTTTTAAACGTTGAAATCGTTCAAATAGAAACCAAAAAAAAACGAATAATTAAAAACCGTTTTTTTTTTTTTTACGGGGCAAAACGCAGATTAAAAACTCAAACGTCCTGTTTTTGCTTAAAAAAAGATTTTAAAATTTTAGATCGCTGAAATCGTTCAAAAAGACCCCAAAAAAAATAAAAAAAAGAAAAATAAAATTTGTTTTTTTGTTTTTTTACGCGTTAAAAAATAGAATGCTCAAAAAGTGCTGTTTTGCTAAAATAAGCATTTCCAAGCATTTTTGATCGTTGAAACCCTTCAAATAGAAGCAATATTGATAAAAAAGAAAATAAAAAAATTGTCGTGTTTATGGGTTTTCCCAAAGCGTTTTAAAAGGGGTTTTTTAAAAAAAAACCCCAAGAAAAAAAAGCTTTCCCAAAAAAACGTTTTTCTTTTTGCTTTAAAAAAAGGGGTTTTTTCCCCCAAGCCCTTTAGATCGTTGAAATCGTTCAAATAGAAGCAATATTAATAAAACGAATAATAAAAAAACCCTCGTTTTATGCTGTTTTACGCGTTAAAACGCAGATTAAAGCCCCAAAACAGGCTGTTTTTCTAAAATAACATTTTCAACATTTTGACGCCGAAATCGTTCAAATAGACCCCAAATTTTTAAAAAAAAAACGAATAATAAAAATTTCGTCTTTTTTGTTTTTTTCCCCCGTTAAAACGCAGATTAAAAACCTTTAAAACGGGGTTTTGCTTTAAAAAAAGATTTTAAACATTTTAGATCCTGAAACGTTTAAATAAAAACAATATTAATAAAAAAGAATAATAAAAAAATTTGTCGTTTTTATGCTGTTTTTTTCGCGTTAAAAAAGCAGATTAAAGCTCAAAAAAGTGCTGTTTTTCTAAAATAAGCATTTTTGCCCTTTTAGATCGTTGGGAAAACGTTCAAATAGACGCAATATTAATAAAAAAAGAATAATAAAAAATTTTGTCGTTTTTTTGTTTTTTTACGCGTTAAAAAGCTGAAAAAGCTCAAAACGTGCTGTTTTTTTAAAAAAACATTTTCAAGCATTTTAAAAATCGTTTAAATCGTTCAAATAGAGGCAATTTTTAATAAAAAAAAGAATAATAAAAAATTCGTCGTTTTTTTAAAAGGGTTTTTCGCGTTTAAAAAGCAGAATAAAGCTCAAAACGTGCTGTTTTTGCTAAAATAAGCATTTTCAAGCATTTTTGATCGTTGAAAACGTACAAATAGACGCAATAAAAATAAAAACGAATAATAAAAAATTTTTTCGTTTTTGCTGTTTTACGCGTTTAAAAAGGGAGAATAAAAACTCAAACCCCTGTTTTGCTTAAAAAAAGAAATTTTTAAGCATTTTGATCATTGAAAAAATTTTTCAAAAGACGCACTAAAAAAAACGAAGAATAAAAAAACGTCGTTTTATGCTGTTTTTACGCGTTAAAAAGCAGATTAAAAGCTCAAAACGTGCTGTTTTGCTTAAAAAACATTTTCGGGGATTCTAGGGTCGTTTAAACCCTTCAAATAGACGCAAATTAATAAAAAAAGGGAAAAATAAAAATTCCCCTCGTTTATATGCTGTTTTACGCGTTAAAACCCCAGATTACAGCTCAAAACGTGCTGTTTTGCTAAAATAAGCTTTTTCAAGCATTTTAGATCGTTGAAATCGTTCAAATAGAAGCAATATTAATAAAACGAATAATAAAAACTTCGTCGTTTTATGCTGTTTTACGCGTTAAAACGCAGATTAAAGCTGAAAACGTGCTGTTTTGCTAAAATAATCATTTTCAAGCATTTTGATCGTTGAAATCGTTCAAATAGAAGCAATATTAATAAAAAACGAATAATAAAAATTCGTCGTTTTATGCTGTTTACGCGTTAAAACGCAGATTAAAGCTCAAAACGTGCTGTTTTGCTAAAATAAGCATTTTCAAGCATTTTAGATCGTTGAAATCGTTCAAATAGAAGCAATATTAATAAAAACGAATAATAAAAAAATCGTCGTTTATGCGTGTTTTACGCGTTAAAAGCTGATTAAAGCTCAAAACGTTGTTTGCTAAATAAGCATTTTCAAGCATTTAGATCGATTGAAATCGTTCAAATAGAGGCAATATTAATAAAACGAATAAAAAATTGCTTTATAGTGCTGTTTCGCGTTAAAGCAGAATAAAGCTTCAAGCTGTTTTGCTAAAATAAGCATTTTCAAAGCATTTTAGATCGGATAAAAATTGTCGTTTGCGCAATACAAATAAAAACGAATAATAAAAAATGTGTTTTTTTTTAGCGTTAAAGCAGAATAAAACTCAAAGTGCTGTTTTGCTAAAATAAGCATTTTAAAGCATTTTAGATCATTGAAATTGTTCAAATAGACGCATATTAATAAAAACGAGTAAAAAAATTTGTTTTGTTTTACGCGTTAAAACGCAGATTAAAGCTCAAACGGCTGTTTTGCTAAAATAAGCATTTTCAAGCATTTAATCATTGAAATCGTTTCAAATAGACGCATTAAAAAACGAATAATAAAAATTCGTCGTTTAATCTGTTTTAGCGTTAAAACGCAGATTACAGCTCAAACGTGCTGTTTGCTAAAATAAGCATTTTAAGCATTTTAGATCGTTGAAAATCGTTCAATTAGTGCAATTTAAAAACGAATTAAATAAAAATTTCGTGTTTTATGTTTACGCGTTAAAACGCAGTTAAGCCAAACGTGCTGTTTTGCAGAAAACAAGCATTTCAAATTTGATCGTTTAATGCTGTTTAATAGAAGCAATATTAAAAAACGATCAAAATTCAAGCTTTTATGCTGTTTTACGCGTTAAAACGCAGATTAAAGCTCAAAACGTGCTGTTTTTAAAAATAATCATTTTCAGCTTTTAGATCGTTGAACGTTCAAATAGAAGAATATTAAAAAACGAATAATCAAAAATTTCATCGTTTTTATGCTGTTTACGTTAAAAGCAGATTAAAGCTCAAAACGGTTTTATAAAAAAGCATTTTATTTTAGATCGTTGAAAGTTAAAAACCCAATATTAATAAAACGAATAATAAAATTTCGTCTTTTATGTGTTTAACCCTAAAAACGCAGATTAAACTCAAAAACGCGTTTTAAAAAATAAGCATTTTCAAGCATTTTAGATCGTTGAAATCGTTCAAATAGAAGCAATATTATTAAAAAAAAAAAAATTCCGCTTTTATGTGTTTACGCGTGAAAACGAGCATTAAACTCAAAACGTAACTGTTTTGCTAAAATAACATTTTCAAGCATTTTACGTTGAAATTTTAATAAGCAATAATAATAAAACGAATAATAAAATTTCGTCGTTTTATGTGTTTTACGTTAAAACGCAGATGAAAGCTCAAAATGTGCTGTTTTGCTAAAAAAGATTTCCAAGTTTTAGATCGTTGAAACGTTCAAATAGAAGCAAATTAAAAAAAACGATAATAAAAATTCGTCGTTTTATGCTGTTTTACGCGTTAAAACGCAGATTAAAACCAAAGTCCTGTTTTGCTAAAATAAGCATTTTCAAGCATTTTAGATCGCTGAAATCGCTCAAATAGACGCAATAAAATAAAAACGAATAATGATTTCCCTTTTTATGCTGTTTTACGCGTTAAAACATAGAATAAAAGCTCAAAACGTGCCTTTTGCTAAAAATTCAAGTTTTTAGTTTGAAATTTAAAAACGCAATTAACTAAAAAACGTCAATAAAAATTTCTCGTTTTTGTGTTTTACGCGTTAAAACGCAGATTAAAAGCTCAAAACGTGCTGTTTTGCATAATAAATTTCCAAGCATTTTAGATCGTTGAAATCGTTCAAATAGACGCAATTTTAATAAAACGAATAATAAAACTATAGCGTTGCTGTTTTAGCGTTAAAACAGCATTTCAAACTCTAAACGTTGATTTTGCAAAATGAACAATTTTCAAAATTAGATATGAAATCGTTCAATATGAGATTTAGCGTAAAACGAATAATAAAACGCGATCATGTACGCGTTTAAAAAGATTCATTCAAACGTTCTGTTTCTTAAAATAGATTTTCAACATTAGATTTAGAAACGAAATAATAAAATATCGTCGATTTTAATGATAATTTCGCGTTAAAACGCAGATTAACCAACGTTAAGCATAAAATAAATTTCGCATTTTAGATCTTGAAATTTCAAATAGATCGCATAAATGATTCAAAAGAACAATATAAAAATCGATTTTATGTGTTTTAGCGTTAAACAGATGAGCGTTAAAACGTGCTGATTTCAAAAAGCATTTCAAATTTTAAGATCGTTTGAAATCGTTCAAATAGAAATGTTAAATAAAACGAATAATAAAAATTCGTCGTTTTTTGTTTACGCTTTAAACGCAGATTAAAGCTCAAAACGTCTGTTTTGCTAAAAACTGCTTTTTGCCATATTAGATCGTTGAAATTTTTCAACAGAGAATCGTTAAATAAAAACGAATAATAAAAATTGTCGTTTTATGCGTTTTACCGCTAAAACAAAAAGCTCAAAACGTGCTGTTTTGCTAAAATAAGCATTTTCAGCATTTTAGATCGTTGAAATCGTTCAAATAGACGCAATTTAATAAAAACGAATAATAAAAATTCGTCTTTTATGCTGTTTTACGCGTTAAAACGCAGATTAAAGCTCAAAACGTGCTGTTTTGCTAAAATAAGCATTTTCAAGCATTTTAGATCGTTGAAATCGTTCAAATAGAAGCAATATTAATAAAAACGAATAAAAAAATTCGTCGTTTTATGCTGTTTTACGCGTTAAAACGCAGATTAAAGCTCAAAACGTGCTGTTTTGCTAAAATAAGCATTTTCAAGCATTTTAGATCGTTGAAATCGTTCAAATAGAAGCAATATTAATAAAAACGAATAATAAAAATCGTCGTTTTATGCTGTTTTACGCGTTAAAACGCAGATTAAAGCTCAAAACGTGCTGTTTTGCTAAAATAAGCATTTTCAAGCATTTTAATCGTTGAAATCGTTCAAATAGACGCAATATTAATAAAAACGAATAATAAAAATTCGTCGTTTTTATGCTGTTTTACGCGTTAAAACGCAGATTAAGCTCAAAACGTGCTGTTTTGCTAAATAAGCATTTTCAAGCATTTTAGATCGTTGAAATCGTTCAAATAAAGCAATATTAATAAAAACGAATAATAAAAATTGTCGTTTTATGCTGTTTTACGGTTAAAACGCAGATTAAAGCTCAAAACGTGCTGTTTTGCTAAAATAAGCATTTTCAAGCATTTTAGATCGTTGAAATCGTTCAAATAGACGCAATATTAATAAAAACGAATAATAAAAACTTCGTCGTTTTATGCTGTTTTACGCGTTAAAACGCAGATTAAAGCTCAAAACGTGCTGTTTTGCTAAAATAATCATTTTCAAGCATTTTAGATCGTTGAAATCGTTCAAATAGAAGCAATATTAATAAAAACGAATAATAAAAATTCGTCGTTTTTATGCTATTTTACGCGTTAAAACGCAGATTAAAGCTCAAAACGTGCTGTTTTGCTAAAATAAGCATTTTCAAGCATTTTAGATCGTTGAAATCGTTCAAATAGACGCAATATTAATAAAAACGAATAATAAAAAATCGTCGTTTTATGCTGTTTTACGCGCTAAAACGCAGATTAAAGCTCAAAACGTGCTGTTTTGCTAAAATAAGCATTTTCAAGCATTTTAGATCGTTGAAATCGTTCAAATAGACGCAATATTAATAAAAGGAATAATAAAAATTTCCTCGTTTTATGCTGTTTTACGCGTTAAAACGCAGATTAAAAGCTCAAAACGTGCTGTTTTGCTAAAATAAGCATTTTCAAGCATTTTAGATCGTTGAAATCGTTCAAATAGACGCAATATTAATAAAAACGAATAAAAAAATTTCGTCGTTTTATGCTGTTTTACGCGTTAAAACGCAGATTAAAGCTCAAAACGTGCTGTTTTGCTAAAATAAGCATTTTCAAGCATTTTAGATCGTTGAAATCGTTCAAATCGACGCAATATTAATAAAAACGAATAATAAAAATTTCGTCGTTTTTATGCTGTTTTACGCGTTAAAACGCAGATTAAAGCTCAAAACGTGGTGTTTTGCTAAAATAAGCATTTTCAAGCATTTTAGATCGTTGAAATCGTTCAAATAGAAGCAATATTAATAAAAACGATTAATAAAAATTCGTCGTTTTATGCTGTTTTACGCGTTAAAACGCAGATTATAGCTCAAAACGTGCTGTTTTGCTAAAATAATCATTTTCAAGCATTTTAGATCGTTGAAATCGTTCAAATAGACGCAATATTAATAAAAACGAATAATAAAATTTCGTCGTTTTTATGCTGTTTTACGCGTTAAAACGCAGATTAAAAGCTCAAAACGCGCTGTTTTGCTAAAATAAGCTTTTCAAGCATTTTAGATCGTTGAAATCGTTCAAATAGAAGCAATATTAATAAAAACGAATAATAAAAATTTCCTCGTTTTATGCTGTTTTACGCGTTAAAACGCAGATTAAAGCTCAAAACGTGCTGTTTTGCTAAAATAAGCATTTTCAAGCATTTTAGATCGTTGAAATCGTTCAAATAGAAGCAATATTAATAAAAACGAATAATAAAAATTCGTCGTTTTATGCTGTTTTACGCGTTAAAACGCAGATTAAAGCTCAAAACGTGCTGTTTTCTAAAATAATCATTTTCAAGCATTTTAGATCGTTGAAATCGTTCAAATAGACGCAATATTAATAAAAACGAATAATAAAAATATCGTCGTTTTTATGCTGTTTTACGCGATAAAACGCAGATTAAAGCTCAAAACGTGCTGTTTTGCTAAAATAAGCATTTTCAAGCATTTTAGATCGTTGAAATCGTTCAAATAGAAGCAATATTAATAAAAACCGAATATTAAAAATTTCGTCGTTTTTATGCTGTTTACGCGTTAAAACGCAGATTAAAGCTCAAAACGTGCTGTTTTGCTAATATAAGCATTTTCAAGCATTTTAGATCGTTGAAATCGTTCAAATAGACGCAATATTAATAAAAACGAATAATAAAAATTCGTCGTTTTATGCTGTTTACGCGTTAAAACGCAGATTAAAGCTCAAAACGTGCTGTTTTTCTAAAATAATCATTTTCAAGCATTTTAGATCGTTGAAATCGTTCAAAAGAAACAATTTAAAAAAAACGAATAATAAAAAAATTTGGGCGTTTTTTTTTGTTTTTTTACGCGTTAAAACGCAGATTAAAACTCAAAAAGTGCTGTTTTTCTAAAATAATCATTTTCATGCATTTTAGATCGTTGAAAGGGTTTAAAATAGACGCAATATTAATAAAAAAAGAATAATAAAAAAATTTTGTCGTTTTATGCTGTTTTTCGCGTTAAAAAGCAGATTATAGCCCCAAAACGTTGTATTGCTAAAATAAGCATTTTCAAGCATTTTTTGGGTCCTTTTAAATCGTTTTAAAAGGGCGCAAATAAATAAAAACGAATAATTAAAAAACGTCGTTTTATGTTTTTTTGGGTTTAAAAAGCAGATTAAAATTTAAAAAGTTGTTTTGCTTAAGCATTTTCAAGCATTTTAGATCGTTGGGAAAACGTTCAAATAGACGGGAAAAATTAAAAAAAAAACAATAATAAAAATTTCGTCGTTTTTTTGTTTTTTTACGCGTTAAAACCGATTAAAAACTCAAAAAATTCTTTTTGCCAAAATTTTCCCTTTTTTGCCCCTTTTTGATCGTTGGGAAAACGTTCAAATCGACGCAATATTAATAAAAAAAATAATAAAAAATTTCGCCCTTTTTTTGTTGGTTTGCGTTAAAACGCAGATTAAAGCTCAAAACGGGTGTTTTTTCTAAAATAAGCATTTTCAAGCATCTTTTGATCCCCCGGAAAAACGTTTTAAATAGAAGAATATTAATAAAAAAGGGAAAAACCCCTTTTTTTTGCTTTTTTTGCGTTAAAAGGTTTAAACCCCAAAAACCCTGCTGTTTTGCCAAAAAAAACAAATTTTTAAGCATTTTAGATCGTTGAAAATCGTTCCAAAAAGCAAAAAAAAAAACCCAAAATAAAAATTTCCTTCCCTTTTTTTGTTTTTTTACGCGTTAAACCCCAGATTAAAAACTTTTAAAAAAGCGCTGTTTCCCTTTTAAAAATTGCATTTTTGCCCCGATCGTTGGGAAAACGTTCAAAGGGGTAAAAAAAACAAAAAATTTTAAAAACCCTTTTTATGCCGTTTTTCGCGTTAAAACGGAAAAGCTCAAACGTGCTGTTTTTTTCTAAAATAAGCATTTTCAAACAAGGGTCGTTTAAATCGTTCCCAAAAAGGGGGGGGTAATTTAAAAAAAGGAATAATAAAAAATTTTCGTCTTTTATGCTGTTTTTCGCGTTAAAAAGCAGAAAAAACCCAAAAAGTGCTGTTTTTTCTAAAATAAACATTTTCAAGTTTTTGATCGTTTAAATCGTTAAAAGAAGAATTAATAAAAACGGTTAAAAACTGTTTAAGCTTTTAGCGTTGAAACGTTAATAAAAATTTTAAAAAGGTTTTTTAAAAAAAATCTTTTCAAGCTTTTAACTTGCGTTAAAAACGCAAATTAATAAAAACGGTCAAAAATATCTTTTTAAGCTTTTAGCGATGAAATTTCAAAAGGCGTTTTTAAAAAGAATTTTAAATTTTTTAAACGTTAAATCGCAAAAAAAAGCAAATTAATAAAAAAGATTAAAATTGCTTTTTAAGCTTTTAACCCTTAAAAAGCAATAAAATAAAAGGCTGTTTTAAAATTATCTTTTAAGCTTTTTACGGGCGTTAAAACGCAAAATTAATAAAAACGTTAAAATTTCCTTTTAAGCTTTTAACCCTTAAACGCAATTAAACCAAAATTTCAAAATAATTACAAGCCCTTTTCGTTTGAACGTTAAAAGCGCAATAAATTTTAAAACGTCAAAAATTTGTGTTTTAAGCTTTTACGCGTTAAACCGATTGTCAAAAGAGCTTTTTAAAAAAAAAAGCATTCGGGGTTTTTTGCGGTTTGGAACCCTTAAAAGCGCAATAAATAAAACGGTTTTAAAAATTGCGTTTTAGCTGTTTAGCGTTAAAAAGCAATAAGCTCAAAATGCTTTTGGGAATATAAAAATTTTTTGTTTTAGTTTTGAAACGCAATGAACAATTAAATAAAACGAATATAAAATTGCTTTTTTTGCTTTTAGCGTTAAAACGTTAAATAAAACCATATTTAAACAAAATAAAAATTTTCGTTTTTAAACGTTAAATCGTCAATAGACGCAATTAATAAAAACGAATTAAAAAAATTTTTTTTTTAGCTTTTATTACCCTTAAAACCCGTTAAATAAACGGCTTTTTTAAAAACGTTAAGATTTTGTCGTTAATCGCTGAAGCTATATAAAAAAAAAATTTAAAAAAAACGTGTTTTTTAAGCGTTTCCGTTAAAAACAATTTTAGACGTTAAAACGTTAATGGCAAAATAATAATTTAAGATTAAAAACGTTAAACGTTTAGACGCTAACAACAAAATAAAATTTTCCTTTTTTTTGTTTTAGCGTTAAACGAGATTAATCAAAACGGCTTTTTCTAAAAAGATTTTAAATTTTGTCGTTGAATCGTTAATGAGCAGTTAATAAAAAAGAAATAAAAAAGGGGTTTTTTGCTGTTTTCCGTTAAAAACAATTAAGTTAAAACGTCTTTTTTTTTAAAAAACAATTTAACATTAGATCGTTGGAGCGTTAAAGACGCTTTTAAAAACGAAAATAAAAATTCGTGTTTTTAGCTTTACTTAAAGCAATTAAAACTTAAAGGCTTAATAGCTAAATAAAAAGATAAATTTGAATCGTTTTAAAAGCGTATTAAAAAAAGAATAATAAAAATTCGTCGTTTTAGCTTTTAAGCTTAAAGCAATTAAAAATAAAACGTTCTGCCAAATAAAATTTAAGAAAAATTTTTAAAATTTAAATCGTTATGCGTTTTAAGGAAAACGGATAAATAAAACGTGTTTTTCTTTTACGCGTTAAAAACATTTTTAAAAATTAAAACGTTCTGCAAATTTATATTTAAGCACTTTTAAAAATTAAATCGTTAAAGACGTTTCTTAAAACGAAATTAAAAATTTTCAAAAGCTGTTTTGCTTTAAACAATTAAAGCTACGTTGGGGTTTTTTTAAAATAGCAAAACAAGCATTTAATCGAATTAAAATTCGTTCCTTTTAAAACTTTTTTTTAAAACGAATTAAATTCGTGGTGTTTTGCTTAAAAAGATTTCCAAGCTCAAAATCGTTGAAAAAAATTTAAATTTAAGCATTTTAATTTAAACGTTAATAAAAATTTCATTAAATTTTTGCGTTAAACTGTTTAGCGTTAAAACGAGTTAAACTAAAAGCTTTTCTAAAATAGATTTCAAACATTTCGATTTGAAATTTAAATAGAACAATAAATAAAACGTTTTAAAAAAGCGTTTTTTTAACCTGTTTTTTCTTAAAGCGCGATTAAAAGCTCAAACTGTGTTTTCTTAAAATAAGCAATTTAAAAAAGATTTAAATCGTTTTTAGCGTTTTATTAAAAAGGAATTAAAATTTTAACGTTTTTCTGTTTTGCTTAAAAAGATTAAATCAAAGGCTTTTTGTATGCATTTAACTTTTAAATGTTGAATTTAAAAAGGAATAATTTAAAAAACGGTTATTTCGCGTTAGCGTTTTAAAAAAAAAAACGCGTTAAACTAAAACCTTTTCAAAATTTAGATTTTAAGCATTTAAATGGAAAAATTTAAAAAACGAATAATTTAAAAAAACGAATTAAAAATTTTTTCGTTTTTAGCGTTTACGCGTTAAAACGCAGTTGCCAAAAGTGGTTTTCAAGCATTTTAACTTTAATCGTTAAATCGGCCCAAAAAAAAAAATAATAAAAGATTTAAAAAACGTTTTTATTTTTTTACGCGTTAAAACGCAGTTAAAGCTCAAAACGTGGTTTTTTCTAAAATAACATTTTCAAGCATTTTAGATCGTTGAAATGTTTTAAATGAAGCAATATTAATAAAAACGAATTTAAAAAAAAATTTTGTCGTTTTTATGCTGTTTTACGCGTTAAAACGCAGATTAATAAAACGGGTTTTTGCTAAATAACTTTTCAAGCATTTTAGATCGTTGAAATCGTTTTAAAAAAAGCAATATTAATAAAAACGAATAATAAAATTTCCTCGTTTTTATGCTGTTTTGCCGTTAAAACGCAGATTAAAGCTCAAAACGTGCTGTTTTGCTAAAATAAGCTTTTCAAGCATTTTAGATCGTTGAAATCGTTCAAATAGAAGCAATATTAATAAAAACGAATAATAAAAATTTCCTCGTTTTTATCTTTTTTTCGCGTTAAAACGCAGATTAAAGCTCAAACGTGCTGTTTTTCCAAAATAACATTTTCAAAACATTTTGATCCCTTGAAATCGTTCAAATAGACGCAATATAATAAAAAAGAATAATAAAAAATTTGTCGTTTTATGCTGTTTTACGCGTTTAAAAAGCAGATTAAAACTCAAAACGTGCTGTTTTCTAAAATAACATTTTCAAGCATTTTAGATCGTTGAAATGTTCAAATAGAAGCAATATTAATAAAAACGAATAATAAAAAATCGTCGTTTTATGCTGTTTTACGCGTTTAAAAAGCAGATTAAAACTCAAAACGTGCTGTTTTGCTAAAATAAAACATTTTCAAGCATTTTAGATCGTTGAAATCGTTCAAATAGAAGCAATATTAATAAAAACGAATAATAAAAATTTCGTTTTTATGCTGTTTTACGCGTTAAAACGCAGATTAAAGCTCAAAACGTGCTGTTTTGCAAAATAATCACAGCATTTTAGATCGTTGAAATCGTTCAAATAGAACAATATTAATAAAACGAATAATAAAAATTTTGTCGTTTATGCTGTTTTTCGCGTTAAAACGCAGATTAAAGCTCAAAACGTGCTGTTTTGCTAAAATAACATTTCAAGCATTTTAGATCGTTGGGAAAAACCCTTCAAATAGACGCAATATTATAAAACAATAAAAACGTTTTTATCTTTTACGCGTTAAAGCGTTAAGCTAAAACGGGTTTTTTTTTAAAAAGGGTTTTGCATTTAATCGTTTAAACATTTTTAAAAAGGCAATTTAATAAGAACGAATAATTTAAAAAAAAAGAAATTTTTGTTTTTACGGTTACGCGTTAAAGCTAAAACTCTTTTTCTATTATGCAAATTTTAAACATTTTAGATCTTTTAATCGTTAAATGACAATAAAATAAAAACCGAATAAAAAATTCGTCGTTTTTATGCTGTTTTAGCGTTAAAACGATTAAACCAAAAGTGTTTTTGCTAAAATAACATTTTCAAGCATTTTGGGTCGTAATGAAATGTTAAAAGATTAAAAAAACGATTTAAAAAAAATTCGTCGTTTTATGCTGTTTTACGCGTTAAAACGCAGAATTAAAACGCTGTTTTCTAAAATATATTTTCAAAAAACATTTTGATCGTTGAAATCGTTCAAATGGCAATATTAATAAAAACGAATTTAAAAAAAATTTCGTCGTTTTATGCTGTTTTCGCGTTAAAACGCAGATTAAAGCTCAAAACCTGTTTTGCTAAAATAACTTTTTTAAGCATTTTAGATCGTTGAAATCGTTCAAATAGAGCAATATTAATAAAAACGAATAATAAAATTTCCTCGTTTTATGCTGTTTTACGCGTTAAAACGCAGATTAAAGCTCAAAACGGCTGTTTTTTGCCAAAAAAAACTTTTCAACATTTTAGATCGTTGAAATCGTTCAAATAGAAGCAATATTAAAATAAAACGAATAATAAAAATTCGTCGTTTTTATGCTGTTTACGCGTTAAAACGCAGATTAAAGCTCAAAACGTGCTGTTTTCTAAAATAAGCATTTTCAAGCATTTTAGATCGTTGAAATCGTTCAAATAGACGCAATATTAATAAAACGAATAATAAAATTTCGTCGTTTTTATGCTGTTTTACGCGTTAAAACGCAGATTAAAGCTCAAACGTGCTGTTTTGCTAAATATCATTTTCAAGCATTTAGATCGTTGAAATGTTCAAATCGACGCAATATTAATAAAAACGAATAATAAAAATTTCGTCGTTTTATGTGTTTACGCGTTAAAACGCAGATTAAAGCTCAAAACGTGGTGTTTTGCTAAAATAAGCATTTTCAAGCATTTAGATCGTGAAATCGTTCAAATAGAAGCTATTAATAAAAACGATAATAAAAATTCGTCGTTTTATGCTGTTTTACGCGTTAAACGCAGATTAAGCTCAAAACGTGCTGTTTTGCTAAAATAATCATTTCAAGCATTTTAGATCGTGAAATCGTTCAAATAGACGCAATATTAATAAAAACGAATAATAAAAATTCGTCGTTTTATGCTGTTTTACGCGTTAAAACGCAGATTAAAGCTAAAAACGGCTGTTTTGCTAAAATGCTTTTCAAGCATTTTAGATCGTTGAAATCGTTCAAATAGAGCAATATTAATAAAAACGAATAATAAAAATTTCCTGTTTTATGTGTTTTACGCGTTAAACGCAGATTAAAGCTCAAACGTGCTGTTTTGCTAAAATAAGCATTTTCAAGCATTTTAGATCGTTGAAATCGTTCAATAGAACATATTTAAAAACGAATAATAAAAATTGTCGTTTTATGCTGTTTTACGCGTTAAAACGCAGATTAAAGTCAAAACGTGCTGTTTTCTAAAATAATCATTTCAAGCATTTTAGATCGTTGAAATCGTTCAAATAGACGCAATATTAATAAAAACGAATAAAAAATTTCGTCGTTTTTATGCTGTTTTACGCGATAAAACGCAGATTAAAGCTCAAAACGTGCTGTTTGCTAAAATAAGCATTTTCAAGCATTTTAGATCGTTGAAATCGTTCAAATAGAAGCTATTAATAAAAACGAATAATAAAAATTTGTCGTTTTATGCTGTTTACGCGTTAAACGCTTAAAACTCAAAACGTGCTGTTTGCTAAAATAAGCATTTTCAAGCATTTTAGATCGTTGAAATCGTTCAAATAGAAGAATATTAATAAAAACGAATAATAAAAATTCGTCGTTTTATGCTGTTTTACGCGTTAAAACGCATATTAAACTCAAAACGTGCTGTTTTGCTAAAATAATCATTTTCAAGCATTTTAGATCGTTGAAATCGTTCAAATAGACGCAATATTAATAAAAACGAATAATAAAAATTTCGTCCTTTTATGCTGTTTTACGCGTTAAACGCAGATTAAAACTCAAAACGTGCTGTTTTGCTAAAATAAGCATTTCAAGCATTTTAGATCGTTGAAATCGTTCAAATAGACGCAATATTAATAAAAACGAATAATAAAAATTCGTCGTTTTATGCGGTTTTACGCGTTAAAACGCAGATTAAACTCAAACGTGCTGTTTTGCTAAAATAAGCATTTTCAAGCATTTTAGATCGTTGAAATCGTTCAAATAGACGCATATTAATAAAAACGAATATTAAAAATTTCGTCGTTTTTATGCGTTTTACGCGTTAAAACGCAGATTAAAGCTCAAAACGTGCTGTTTTGCTACAATAAGCATTTTCAAGCATTTTAGATTGTTGAAATCGTTCAATAGAAGAATATTAATAAAAGATATAAAAATTCGTCGTTTTATGCTGTTTTACGCGTTAAAACGCAGATTAAAACTCAAAACGTGCTGTTTTGCTAAATAATCATATTCAAGCATTTTAGATCGTTGAAATCGTTCAAATAGAGCAATATTAATAAAAACGAATAATAAAATTCGTCGTTTTATGCTGTTTTACGCGTTAAACGCAGATTAAACTCAAAACGCTGTTTTGCTAAATATCATTTTAAGCACTTTAGATCGTTGAAATCGTTCAACGACGCAATATTAATAAAAACGAATAATAAAAATTTCGTCGTTTTATGCTGTTTACGCGTTAAACGCAGCTTAAAGCTCAAAACGTGCTGTTTGCTAAAATTAAACATTTTCAAGCATTTTAGATCGTTGAAATCGTTCAAATAGAGCAATATTAATAAAACGAATAATAAAATTTCCTCGTTTTATGCTGTTTTACGCGTTAAAACGCAGATTAAAGCTCAAACGTGCTGTTTTGCTAAAATAAGCATTTTCAAGCATTTAGATCGTTGAAATCGTTCAAATAGAAGCATATTAATAAAAACGAATAATAAAAATTCGTCGTTTTATGCTGTTTACGCGTTAAACGCAGATTAAAGCTCAAACGGCTGTTTTCTAAAATAATCATTTTCGCATTTTAGATCGTTGAAATCGTTCAAATAGACGCAATATTAATAAAAACGAATAATAAAATGTCGTCGTTTTATGCTGTTTACGCGATAAAACGCAGATTAAAGCTCAAAACGTGCTGTTTTGCTAAAATAAGCATTTTCAAGCATTTAGATCGTTGAAATCGTTAAATAGAAGCAATATTAATAAAACGAATAATAAAAATTCGTCGTTTTATGCTGTTTTACGCGTTAAACGCAATTAAAGCTCAAAACGTGCTGTTTTGCTAAAATAAGCATTTTCAAGCATTTTAGATCGTTGAAATCGTTCAAATAGAAGCAATATTAATAAAAACGAATAATAAAATTCGTCGTTTTATGCTGTTTACGCGTTAAAACGCAGATTAAACTCAAAACGTGCTGTTTTGCTAAAATAATCATTTTCAAGCATTTTAGATCGTGGAAATCGTTCAAATAGACGCAATATTAATAAAAACGAATAATAAAAATTTCGTCTTTTATGCTGTTTTACGCGTTAAAACGCAGATTAAAACTCAAACGTGCTGTTTTGCTAAAATAAGCATTTCAAGCATTTTAGATCGTTGAAATCGTTCAAATAGAGCAATATTAATAAAAACGAATAATAAAAATTCGTCGTTTTTATGCGTTTTACGCGTTAAAACGCAGATTAAAACTCAAAACGTGCTGTTTTCTAAAATAACATTTTCAAGCATTTTAGATCGTTGAAATCGTTCAAATAGACGCAATATTAATAAAAACGAATATAAAATTCGTCGTTTTATGCTGTTTTACGCGTTAAAACGCAGATTAAAGCTCAAAACGTGCTGTTTTGCTACAATAAGCATTTTCAAGCATTTTAGATTGTTGAAATGTTCAATTAGAAGAATATTAATAAAACGATAATAAAAATTCGTCGTTTTATGCTGTTTACGCGTTAAAACGCAGATTAAAGCTCAAAACGCTGTTTTGCTAAAATAATCATTTCAAGCATTTTAGATCGTTGAAATCGTTCAAATAGAGCAATATTAATAAAAACGAATAATAAAAATTCGTCGTTTTTATGCTGTTTTACGCGTTAAACGCGATTAAAACTCAAAACGTGCTGTTTTGCTAAATTTATCATTTTCAAGCATTTAGATCGTGAAATCGTTCAAATCGACGCATATTAATAAAAACGAATAATAAAAATTTCGTCTTTTATGCTGTTTTACGCGTTAAAACGCAGATTAAAGCTCAAAACGTGCTGTTTTGCTAAAATAAGCATTTTCAAGCATTTTAGATCGTTGAAATCGTTCAAATAGACAGCAATATTAATAAAAACGAATAATAAAAATTCGTCGTTTTATGCGTTTTACGCGTTAAAACGCAGATTAAAGCTCAAAACGTGCTGTTTTGCTAAAATAACATTTTCAAGCATTTTAGATCGTGGAAATCGTTCAAATAGACGCAATATAATAAAAAAGAATAATAAAAATTTTGTCGTTTTATGCTGTTTTACGCGTTAAAACGCAGATTAAAGCTCAAAAAGTGCTGTTTTGCTAAAATAAGCATTTTCAAGCATTTTGATCGTTGAAATCGTTCAAAGAGCAATATTAATAAAAACGAATAATAAAAATTCGTCGTTTTTATGCTGTTTTACGCGTTAAAACGCAGATTAAAAACTCAAAACGTGCTGTTTTGCTAAAATAAGCATTTTCAAGCATTTTAGATCGTTGAAATCGTTCAAATAGACGCAATATTAATAAAAAAAGAATAATAAAAAATTTTTGTCGTTTTATGCTTTTCGCGTTAAACGCGTTAAGCTCAAAACGTGCTGTTTTGCTAAATAAGCATTTTCAAGCATTTTAGATCGTTGAAATCGTTCAAATAGACGCAATATTAAAAAACGATAATAAAATTGTCGTTTTATGCTGTTTACGCGTTAAAACGCAGATTAAAGCCAAACGTGCTGTTTTGCTACAATAAGCATTTTCAAGCATTTTAGATTGTTGAAATCGTTCAAATGAATATTAATAAAAACGAATAATAAAAATTCGTCGTTTTATGCTGTTTTACGCGTTAAAACGCAGATTAAAGCTCAAAACGTGCTGTTTTGCTAAATAATCATTTCAAGCATTTTAGATCGTTGAAATCGTTCAAATAGACGCAATATTAATAAAAACGAATAATAAAAATTTCGTCGTTTTATGCTGTTTTACGCGTTAAAACGCAGATTAAAGCTCAAAACGTGCTGTTTTGCTAAATTTATCATTTCAAGCACTTTAGATCGTTGAAATCGTTCAAATGACGCAATATTAATAAAAACGAATAAAAATTTCGTCGTTTTATGCTGTTTTACGCGTTAAAACGCAGATTAAAGCTCAAAACGTGCTTTTGCTAAAATAAGCATTTTCAAGCATTTTAGATCGTTGAAATCGTTCAAATAGAAGCAATATTAATAAAAACGAATAATAAAAATTCGTCGTTTTATGTTGTTTTACGCGTTAAAACGCAGATTATAGCTCAAAACGTGCTGTTTTGCTAAAATAATCATTTTCAAGCATTTAGATCGTTGAAATCGTTCAAATAGACGCAATATTAATAAAAACGAATAATAAAAATTTGTCGTTTTATGCTGTTTACGCGTTAAAACGCAATTAAAGCTCAAAACGCGCTGTTTTGCTAAAATAAGCTTTTTTAAGCATTTTAGATCGTTGAAATCGTTCAAATAGAAGCTCATTAATAAAAACAATAATAAAAATCTTTGTCGTTTATGCTGTTTTACGTTAAAACGAGATTAAAAGCTCAAAACGTGCTGTTTTTTCTAAAATAATCATTTTCAAGCATTTAGATCGTTTGAAATCATTTCAAATAGACGTTAATTAATAAAAACGAATAATAAAAAATTTCGCGTTTTATGCTGTTTTACGCGTTAAAACGCAGATTAAAGCTCAAAACGCTGTTTTTCTAAAATAATCATTTTCAAGCATTTTAGATCGTTGAAATCGTTCAAATAGACGCAATATTAATAAAAAACGAATAATAAAAAATTTCGTCGTTTTATGCTGTTTTACGCGTTAAAACGCAGATTAAAGCTCAAAACGTGCTGTTTTGCTAAAATAAGCATTTTAACATTTTAGATCGTTGAAATCGTTCAAATAGAAGCAATATTAATAAAAAACGAATAATAAAACTTTCGTCGTTTTATGCTGTTTTACGCGTTAAAACGCGATTAAAGCTCAAAACGTGCTGTTTTGCTAAAATAAGCATTTTCAAGATTTTAGATCGTGAAACGTTCAAATAGAAGCAATATTAATAAAACGAATAATAAAAATCGTCGTTTTATGCTGTTTTACGCGTTAAAACGCAGATTATAGCTCAAAACGTGCTGTTTTGCTAAAATAATCTTTCAAGCATTTTAATCGTTGAAATCGTTCAAATAGACGCAATATTAATAAAAACGAATAATAAAATTTCGTCGTTTTATGCTGTTTTACGTTAAAACGCATATTAAAGCTTCAAAACGCGCTGTTTTGCTAAATAAGCCTTTCAAGCATTTTAGATCGTTGAAATCGTTCAAATATGAAGCAATATTAATAAAAACGAATAATAAAAATTCCTCGTTTTTATGCTGTTTTACGCGTTAAAACGCAGATTAAAGCTCAAAACGTGCTGTTTTGCTAAAATAAGCATTTTCAAGCATTTTAGATCGTTGAAATCGTTCAAATAGAAGCAATATTAATAAAAACGAATAATAAAAAATTCGTCGTTTTATGCTGTTTTACGCGTTAAAACGCAGATTAAGCTCAAAACGTGCTGTTTTTCTAAAAATCAATATTTTCAAGCATTTTAGATCGTTGAAATCGTTCAAATAGACGCAATATTAATAAAAACGAATAATAAAAATTTCATCGTTTTTATGTGTTTTACGCGTTAAAACGCAGATTAAAGCTCAAACTGCGCTTTTTGCTAAAATAAGCATTTTCAAGCATTTTAGATCGCTGAAATCGTTCTAAATAGAAGCAATATTAATAAAAACGAATAATGAAAAATCGTCGTTTTATGTGTTTACGCGTTAAAACGCATTTAAAACGCCCAAACGTGCTGTTTTGCTAAAATATGCATTTTCAAGCATTTTAGATCGTTGAAATCGTTCAAATAGAAGCAATATTAATAAAAACGAATAATAAAAAATTGTCGTTTTTTTGCTGTTTTACGCGTTAAAACGCAGATTAAAGCTCAAAACGTGCTGTTTTGCTAAAATATTCATTTTCAAGCATTTAGATCGTGGAAATCGTTCAAATAGACGCAATATTAATAAAAACGAATAATAAAATTTCGTCCTTTTATGCTGTTTTACGCGTTAAAACGCAGATAAGCTCAAACGTGCTGTTTTGCTAAAATAAGCATTTACAAGCATTTTAGATCGTTGAAATCGTTCAAATAGACGCACAATATTAATAAAAACGAATAATAAAAATTCGTCGTTTTATAGCTGTTTTACGCGTTAAAACGCAGATTAAAGCTCAAAACTGCTGTTTTGCTAAAATAAGCATTTTCAAGCATTTTAGATCGTTGAAATCGTTCAAATAAAAGCAATTTAATAAAAACGAATAATAAAAATTCGTCGTTTTATAGCTGTTTACGCGTTAAAACGCAGATTAAAGCTCAAAAAGTGCTGTTTTGCTAAAATAATCATTTTCAAGCATTTTAGATCGTTGAAATCGTTCAAATAGACGCAACATTAATAAAAACGAATAATAAAAATTTCTGTCGTTTTATAGGTTTTACGCGTTAAAACGCAGATTAAAGCTCAAAACGTAGCTGTTTTGCTAAAATAATCATTTTCAAGCATTTTAGATCGTTGAATCGTTCAAATAGACGCAATATTAAAAAAAAGAATAATAAAAATTTCCTTTTTTTTGTTTTTCGGTTTAAAAGGTTAAACCAAAAGGGTTTTTTAAAAAATATTTTTTTAAATTTTTTTATCGTTTAAATCGTTCAAATAGACGCAACATTAAAAAAAAATAATAAAAATTTCGTCGTTTTTATGTGTTTTCGCGTTAAAAAAAGCAGATTAAAACTCAAACGTGCGTTTTGCTAAAATAAGCTTTTCAAGCATTTTAGATCGTTGAAAACGTTCAAATAGAAGCAATATTAAAAAAACGAATAATAAAAATTTGCGTTTTTAGCTGTTTTGGGTTAAAACCAAAAGGGTTTTTAAAAAGCTTTTTCAAAAAAGCATTTTAAAATTTTAATCGTTAAATTTCCCAAAAAAAAATTTAAAAAAAAAATTAAAAACGTGTTTTAGCGCGCGTTAAAAGCTTAAAAGCTCAAAACCCTTTTTCAAATAATCTTTAACTTTTAATGGAAAATTTAAAAAAAAATTAATAAAAAACGTTAAAATTTCGCCTTTTTTTTTGGTTTTGGGGAAAACGCGTTTTGGGTAAGGTTTTTTAAAAAAGCATTTAAACTTTTAATCGTTGAAATTTTAAAAACGAATATTTAAAAAAACGTTAAAAAACTGTTTTATTGGCGGAAAACCTTTTTCAAAACCCTTTTTCAAAATTTTTTTAAATTTTAAAAAGGGGAAATTTAAAAGAAAATAAATAAAAAAAAATAAAAAAATTGTTTTTTTGGTTTTTGGGGAAAAAGCCCAAAAATGTTTTTCAATAAGATTTTAAAAATTTTAAATCGTTTTTAGGTTTAATAAAAAAAGAAAATAAAAATTTTTTTTTTTTTAAGCTTAAAACCGATTAAACTAAAATCGCTGTTTTATGCTTTTCAGCATTTAACGTTGAAATCGTTCAAATAGACGCAATATTATAAAACGAATAATAAAATTTCTCGTTTTATGCTGTTTTACGCGTTAAAACGCAGATTAAAGCTCAAAACGTGAAAATTTTTGCTAAAATTTAATCATTTTCAAGCATTTTAAATCGTTAAACTTCAAAAGCTTGCAATATTAATAAAACGAATAATTAAATTTAATCGTTTTATGCGTTTTAACTAAAAACGCAGATTAAAACTTACGTCTGTTTTGATAAAATAATCATTTTCAAGCATTTTAGATCGTGAAAGTCGCTCTAAATAAAAATATTAATAAAATCTAATAATAAAATTCGTCGTTTTATGTATTTACTTAAAACGCAGATTAAACTCAAAACGTGCTGTTTTGCTTAAAAGAACATTTTCAAGCATTTAGATCGTTTGAAATCGTTTAAATAGAAGCATATTAATGAAAAACGATTAATAAAAATGTCGTTTAAGCTGTTTAGTAAAACGCAGATTAAAGCTCAAAACGTGCTGTTTTGCTTAAAAATCATTTCAAACATTGTTGATCGTTAAAATCGTTCAAATAGAGCATTTAATAAAAAACATTAAAATCTCGTCGTTTTTATGTTGTTTTAGCGTAAAACGCAGATTTAAATAAAACGTGCTGTTTTGCTAAAATAAGCATTTTCAAAAGCTGTTTTAGACTAAATCGTTAAAATAAAGCTTAATATTAATAAAACGATAATAAAATTGTCGTTATTAATGCTGTTTTACGCGTTTAAAGCAGATTAAAGCTAAAACGCGTTAATGCTAAAATAATCATTTTTAAATTTTATGAATCGTTGAAATCGTTTCAAATAGATCGCAAATTAATAAAAACGAATAATAAAAAATCGTTTAATGAATTTTACGCGTTTTAAGCAGATTTAAAGCTTCAAAACGTGCTGTTTGCTAAAATAAAACGTTTTTTAAAGCATTTTTAGCTTTTGACGTAATCGTTCAAATTGACGCAATATTAATAAAAACGATAATAAAAATTTTTAAATTTTTCGCGTTAACGTAAAGCAATTTTTTAAAAAATTTTGTCGTTTTACGTCGTTAAAACGCAGATTAAACTCAAAACTGCTGTTTTGCTAAAATAATCATTTTCGAAGCATTTTAGATCGTTGAATCGTCTAAAGAAAGATTAATAAAAACGAATAATAAAAATTTCGTCGTTTTCATGCTGTTTACGCGTTAAAACGCAGATTAAAGCTCAAAACATCAGTTTTATAAAATAATCATTTTCAGCATTTTTAGATCGTTGAAACGTTAAAAAAGCAATTTATAAAAAATAATAAAAATTCGTCGTTTTATGCTGTTTTACGCGTTAAAACGCGATTAAAGCTCAAAACGTGCTGTTTGCTAAAATAATCATTTTTCAAGCATTTTTAGATCGTTAAAATCGTTTAAATAAAGCTATATTATAAAAAATAATAAAAATTTAGTCGTTGAACGTTTTAACGACGTTAAAACGCAGATAAACTCAAAACGTGCGTTTTGCTAAAATAATTTTTGAAAGCATTTTAATCGTTGAAATCGTCAAATGACAATATTAAAAATTCGAATAATAAAATTCGTCGTTTATAGTTGTTTTACGCAGTTAAAAAGCAGATTAAAGCTCAAAACGCTGTTTTGCTAAAATAAGCTTTTCAAGCATTTTAGATCGTTAAACGTGTTAAAATAAAAATTTTGTAAAAGATAATAAAAATTTCGTCTTTTGATGCTGTTTTACGCGTTAAAACGCAGATTAAACTCAAAACTGCTGTTTTGCTAAAATAATCATTTTAGCTTTTCGTTAACGCGAATGTCTAAAAGCGCGTTTTATAAAAAGACAATATAAAATTTCGATCGTTGAATCGTTCAATTGCGCTTTAAAAGATTAAAGCTCAAAAACGTTCGCTGTTTTTGCTTAAAATAATCATTTAAAACATTTAGATCGTTGAATCGTTCAAATGACGCATATTAATAAAAACTTTTAATAATAAAATTTCATAGCTTATATGCTGTTAAAGCGATTAAAACCAGATTTAAGTCAAATCGTGCTGTTTTGTAAAATAATAATTACATTTTAGATCGTTGAAATCGTCAAATAGAGCAATATTAATAAAACGAATAATAAATTTTGTCGTTTAATAAGCATTTACGCATAAAAACGAGATTAAAACTCAAAACGTGCTGTTTTGCTAAAATAGATTTAAAGCAATTTAGTTTCGTTGAAATCGCTTTAAATAGAAGCAATTTAATGAAAAACGTTAATAAAAAATTCAAACGATTTATGCTGTTTTACGCGTTTAAAGCAGATTAAACTCAAAACGTGCGTTTTGCAAAATAAAGCATTTTCAGCATTTTTTAGATCGTTTGAAATCGTTTAAATAGAAGAAAAATTAATAGAAAATTAATAAAAATTCGTCGTTTATGTGTTTTAGCGTTAAAAGAGATTTTTTAAAAAAGGGTTTTTAAAATGTTTTTTGCTTTAGCGTTAAACGTTAAAAAAAGCTTTTTAAAAAAAAATTAAAAATTGTCGTTTTTTGGGTTTTTTTGGTTTTAAAAATTAAAAATAAAATGCTTTTGCTTAAGCTTTTTAAACATTTTTAAGTTAAAAACGTTTTAAAAAAATTTAAAAAAAATAATAAAAAACGTCTTTTATGGTTTAAAAAAAGGATTTAAAACTCCTGTTTTTTGCTAAAAAACATTTTGCCTTTTTTAACGTGTCTTCAAAAGCAAAATTTTAAAAAAAAAAAGAAAATAAAAACCCTTTTTTGGTTTTTCCCTTAAAAATTAAAGCTAAACGCGTTTTTCTAAAAAAAAGGGTTTTGCTTAAATTTCAAAAAAGCAATTTAATAAAAAAAATTAAAAAAAAAGCGATTTTTTAGCGTTTAAAAAAAAAAAACTTTGGGTGTTTTGCTAAAAAAAATCACGCTTTTGCGTTAAAGCAAATAAGCAAATTTTTTTAAACGAATAATAAAAATTTTTTTTTATCTTTTTGCGTTAAAAACTGTTAAAACTAAACCTTTTTTTAAAATGCTTTTCAACATTTTAATTTTTAAAACGTTAAATGGCCCAAATTAAAAAAACGAATTTTTAAAAATTCGTTTTTTTTTTTTCGCGTTAAAAAAGGTTGCTAAAACGCTGTTTTGCTAAAAAATTTTTTTCGCATTTTTTATTTTAAATTTTTAAAAAGGTTTAAAAAAACGAATAAAAAACCCCTTTTTTGCGTTTTGCGTAAAAAGCGTTAAAGTTAAAACTGGGTTTTTTTAAAAAAAATCATTTTCAAGCATTTTAGATCGTTAAATCGTTCAAATAGAGAATAATAAAAAAAAAAAAAAATTTGTTTTTTCGTTTTTGGGTTGAAAAATTAAACTTAAAAATTTTTTCAAAAAAAACAATTTTCCCTTTTTGGGTCGTTGAAATTTTAAAGGAAAATTAATAAAAAAAGAATAATAAAAAAATTGTCGTTTTATTGTTTTTCCCTTTAAAAAGCGAAAAGCCAAAAAGTGCTGTTTTTTAAAATAACATTTTTAACATTTTGATCGTTGAAACTTCAAAGCCAATATTAAAAAAACGAATAATAAAAAATTTTTTCCCTTTTTTGCGTTTTACGCTTTAAAAAGCAGATTAAACCAAAACGTGCTGTTTTTAAAAAAAAACATTTTCAAAATTTAACGTTAAAAACCCCAAAAAAAAAAAATTTAAAAAAGGATTACTTTTGTTTTAGGTTTTTTGCTTAAAAAGCGTTGCCAAAAGGGTTTTGCTTAAAATTTTTTATTTAATGTTAAATTTAAAAAAGAATATTAAAAAACGTATTTTCCCTTTTACGTTTTTTTAAAAAAAACCCCCAAAAATTGTTTTCTTAAATTTTGGGGGTTTTTAAAAAATTTAAATGCGAATTTAAAAAAAGAAAATAAAAAACTGTGTTTTATTTTTTTAGTTAAAACGTTAAAAGCTCAAAAGTGCTTTTTTAAAAAAATTTTAAATTTTTTCGTTAAAACTTAAATAAAACCAATTTAAAAAAAGTTTAAAAAAAATTTTTTTTATTTTTCCTTAAAAATTAAAGCCAAAATTTTTCAAAATAAATTTTCGCCAAAATTTTAAACCCTTAAAAACGAAATTAAAATTTAAAGTTAAAAAATTTTTCTTTTAGCTTTTTTCGTTAAAACCGGGGCAAAAGGTTTTTAAAAAAAAAGATTTTAAATTTTGAAACGCTAACGCAATATTAATAAAAAGTTTAAAAATTTCTTTTTTTCTTTTTCAAAAATTCCCCCAAAAGGCTTTTTTAAAAAAATTTTAAATTTTGTTTGTTTTTAAAAGGAAATTTTTTAAAAAAA